>NW_028122689.1:0-118473 GCF_965194805.1 Balaenoptera borealis | reverse complement strand
AACCCCTTTATAAAAATCAATCACTTTTAAAAACCCGTGAAACAAAGACAGTGAAAGAGAGAGAAATTCTTACAAAATTCGTTCAAGGGCTGTGATGCCACCTGGATTGACCATATCTAGACCCACAGCTGATTGAGGCATAAGGGTGGACACTCTTGGGGCTGAGAGGTTTGGTGAGGTTGGGTGAGCAAATGCAGACCCTTTAGAGTAATACTGTGTGGTACCCATCCCATGGGTCCCAAATCTCCAGGTTCAAGGGCATCTTCCTACATCGAAAACATGCATGAGAATCCCAGAAGATGGTACATCGTGTGATCGGGAAAGGTTTCTAAAACGCACCTCATTTCTCATCTCCTTGTGCTCGGGTTCGCCATTCCAGCCGCTTTACTAGCAATCTCCCTCCTTGAGAATCAGCACCTTTAACCTCCTGTTCCGTACAGGTTGCAATTTGTCCTGAGGATGAACGGGAAGAGGGGGAACCAATGAGACACTAGCTCTAGGTGTTGGGACAGGCACAGGTCACTCTATTTTCCCATCAGGAAGAAGAATTAACCACAGGCTCAGCCTGCCGCCCGGGACCAGAATAGGGCCTGAAGCAATCCTGCGCTTTTGCGGCCAGCTCCCAAGAAAGCGAGTTGAAAAATGGAGCTCAGGGGCACTGCAATTCACAAACCTGCAGAGTTATAAATGATAACTCTCGTCCACAAATATATTGACGGAAGACAACAGAGAGGATTTGAAAGCAAGGCAGAATTGCAGGAAACAGATTTCAGGAGGTAGATTCGAATCGCCTTTAAAGCACGGGAAAAGCGGCAAAACCTCGACAATGATGCCCTTGGCCAAAAAGGGCGTATGCGTTTTTTCCTGAATATATTCAGGAAAAAACGCATACGCCCTTTCTGGCCAACCAAGCAACCTGGAAAGGCAAATCAGCGCTACAAGGAAGTCTCGCTTCCCATCGGTCAAAAGGGCCATGCTGAATAAAGTGTCAAAACCAGAAATGCAGGACAGGCCATGGAGAAACGGGAGCCTTGCTACGCTGATGGGCGGGATGTAAATTGCCAACAGCCACTCTGCAGAAGTGTACGGTGTGTCCTGAAACATCGAAAAAACTCAGCTTAGAGAGCATAGGGCACTTCCACTCACGGGCGTATAAATTGGGAAAACTAAAAATCAGCAAGGCACAGGCACCCCAAAGTTTAGGGCTGCTCTGTTGACAAGAACCTCCACTTCGTTACACCTTAAATATCCCAGGAAAGAGAAAAATGGATAAAGAAGTTGTGGTCCTTTTGTACAATGGAATATCACTCAGCCATGAAATCAACGTCATAAGGCTAGTAGCAGCATGATGAGTGGATTTAGGTACGACGATTCTAAGTGAAATAAGTCACACAGAAAAAGACACTTATCATAAGATATCACTTATAGAGGGAATGTAAAAACCGCTACCCTTGAACTGAATTACAAAACAGAACAGAGTCACACGTTTAGAAAACACACTATGGCTGCTTAACGGGAAAGGTGAGGTGGGGTGATGCCTAAAACAAGGGTTTCAAATTAGCTCAGAGACCGTTCCATAAACCCAATATGTAATAGACAAGACCTACTCCTTGCTCAGTGATCTGGACTCAAAACCCCCTATTCACCGCCCAAGAATATATCTGACTAGTAAGAATCTTAAAACCTATGTACTGATATCCCTCTGTAAGTGAGTCAAGTGGGTGTAAAGCGGCATAAACACAGCAGTGAAAAGCAGCTAAACCCCTTTATAAAAATCAATCACTTTTAAAAACCCGTGAAACAAAGACAGTGAAAGAGAGAGAAATTCTTACAAAATTCCTTCAAGGGCTGTGATGCCACCTGGATTGACCATATCTAGACCCACAGCTGATTGAGGCATAAGGGTGGACACTCTTGGGGCTGAGAGGTTTGGTGAGGTTGGGTGAGCAAATGCAGACCCTTTAGAGTAATACTGTGTGGTACCCATCCCATGGGTCCCAAATCTCCAGGTTCAAGGGCATCTTCCTACATCGAAAACATGCATGAGAATCCCAGAAGATGGTACATCGTGTGATCGGGAAAGGTTTCTAAAACGCACCTCATTTCTCATCTCCTTGTGCTCGGGTTCGCCATTCCAGCCGCTTTACTAGCAATCTCCCTCCTTGAGAATCAGCACCTTTAACCTCCTGTTCCGTACAGGTTGCAATTTGTCCTGAGGATGAACGGGAAGAGGGGGAACCAATGAGACACTAGCTCTAGGTGTTGGGACAGGCACAGGTCACTCTATTTTCCCATCAGGAAGAAGAATTAACCACAGCCTCAGCCTCCCGCCCGGGACCAGAATAGGGCCTGAAGCAATCCTGCGCTTTTGCGGCCAGCTCCCAAGAAAGCGAGTTGAAAAATGGAGCTCAGGGGCACTGCAATTCACAAACCTGCAGAGTTATAAATGATAACTCTCGTCCACAAATATATTGACGGAAGACAACAGAGAGGATTTGAAAGCAAGGCAGAATTGCAGGAAACAGATTTCAGGAGGTAGATTCGAATCGCCTTTAAAGCACGGGAAAAGCGGCAAAACCTCGACAATGATGCCCTTGGCCAAAAAGGGCGTATGCGTTTTTTCCTGAATATATTCAGGAAAAAACGCATACGCCCTTTTTGGCCAACCAAGCAACCTGGAAAGGCAAATCAGCGCTACAAGGAAGTCTCGCTTCCCATCGGTCAAAAGGGCCATGCTGAATAAAGTGTCAAAACCAGAAATGCAGGACAGGCCATGGAGAAACGGGAGCCTTGCTACGGTGATGGGCGGGATGTAAATTGCCAACAGCCACTCTGCAGAAGTGTACGGTGTGTCCTGAAACATCGAAAAAACTCAGCTTAGAGAGCATAGGGCACTTCCACTCACGGGCGTATAAATTGGGAAAACTAAAAATCAGCAAGACACAGGCACCCCAAAGTTTAGGGCTGCTCTGTTGACAAGAACCTCCACTTCGTTACACCTTAAATATCCCAGGAAAGAGAAAAATGGATAAAGAAGTTGTGGTCCTTTTGTACAATGGAATATCACTCAGCCATGAAATCAACGTCATAAGGCTAGTAGCAGCATGATGAGTGGATTTAGGTACGACGATTCTAAGTGAAATAAGTCACACAGAAAAAGACACTTATCATAAGATATCACTTATAGAGGGAATGTAAAAACCGCTACCCTTGAACTGAATTACAAAACAGAACAGAGTCACACGTTTAGAAAACACACTATGGCTGCTTAACGGGTAAGGTGAGGTGGGGTGATGCATAAAACAAGGGTTTCAAATTAGCTCAGAGACCGTTCCATAAACCCAATATGTAATAGACAAGACCTACTCCTTGCTCAGTGATCTGGACTCAAAACCCCCTATTCACCGCCCAAGAATATATCTGACTAGTAAGAATCTTAAAACCTATGTACTGATATCCCTCTGTAAGTGAGTCAAGTGGGTGTAAAGCGGCATAAACACAGCAGTGAAAAGCAGCTAAACCCCTTTATAAAAATCAATCACTTTTAAAAACCCGTGAAACAAAGACAGTGAAAGAGAGAGAAATTCTTACAAAATTCGTTCAAGGGCTGTGATGCCACCTGGATTGACCATATCTAGACCCACAGCTGATTGAGGCATAAGGGTGGACACTCTTGGGGCTGAGAGGTTTGGTGAGGTTGGGTGAGCAAACGCAGACCCTTTAGAGTAATACTGCGTGGTACCCATCCCATGGGTCCCAAATCTCCAGGTTCAAGGGCATCTTCCTACATCGAAAACATGCATGAGAATCCCAGAAGATGGTACACCGTGTGATCGGGAAAGGTTTCTAAAACGCACCTCATTTCTCATCTCCTTGTGCTCGGGTTCGCCATTCCAGCCGCTTTACTAGCAATCTCCCTCCTTGAGAATCAGCACCTTTAACCTCCTGTTCCGTACAGGTTGCAATTTGTCCTGAGGATGAACGGGAAGAGGGGGAACCAATGAGACACTAGCTCTAGGTGTTGGGACAGGCACAGGTCACTCTATTTTCCCATCAGGAAGAAGAATTAACCACAGCCTCAGCCTCCCGCCCGGGACCAGAATAGGGCCTGAAGCAATCCTGCGCTTTTGCGGCCAGCTCCCAAGAAAGCGAGTTGAAAAATGGAGCTCAGGGGCACTGCAATTCACAAACCTGCAGAGTTATAAATGATAACTCTCGTCCACAAATATATTGACGGAAGACAACAGAGAGGATTTGAAAGCAAGGCAGAATTGCAGGAAACAGATTTCAGGAGGTAGATTCGAATCGCCTTTAAAGCACGGGAAAAGCGGCAAAACCTCGACAATGATGCCCTTGGCCAAAAAGGGCGTATGCGTTTTTTCCTGAATATATTCAGGAAAAAACGCATACGCCCTTTTCGGCCAACCAAGCAACCTGGAAAGGCAAATCAGCGCTACAAGGAAGTCTCGCTTCCCATCGGTCAAAAGGGCCATGCTGAATAAAGTGTCAAAACCAGAAATGCAGGACAGGCCATGGAGAAACGGGAGCCTTGCTACGCTGATGGGCGGGATGTAAATTGCCAACAGCCACTCTGCAGAAGTGTACGGTGTGTCCTGAAACATCGAAAAAACTCAGCTTAGAGAGCATAGGGCACTTCCACTCACGGGCGTATAAATTGGGAAAACTAAAAATCAGCAAGGCACAGGCACCCCAAAGTTTAGGGCTGCTCTGTTGACAAGAACCTCCACTTCGTTACACCTTAAATATCCCAGGAAAGAGAAAAATGGATAAAGAAGTTGTGGTCCTTTTGTACAATGGAATATCACTCAGCCATGAAATCAACGTCATAAGGCTAGTAGCAGCATGATGAGTGGATTTAGGTACGACGATTCTAAGTGAAATAAGTCACACAGAAAAAGACACTTATCATAAGATATCACTTATAGAGGGAATGTAAAAACCGCTACCCTTGAACTGAATTACAAAACAGAACAGAGTCACACGTTTAGAAAACACACTATGGCTGCTTAACGGGTAAGGTGAGGTGGGGTGATGCATAAAACAAGGGTTTCAAATTAGCTCAGAGACCGTTCCATAAACCCAATATGTAATAGACAAGACCTACTCCTTGCTCAGTGATCTGGACTCAAAACCCCCTATTCACCGCCCAAGAATATATCTGACTAGTAAGAATCTTAAAACCTATGTACTGATATCCCTCTGTAAGTGAGTCAAGTGGGTGTAAAGCGGCATAAACACAGCAGTGAAAAGCAGCTAAACCCCTTTATAAAAATCAATCACTTTTAAAATCCCGTGAAACAAAGACAGTGAAAGAGAGAGAAATTCTTACAAAATTCGTTCAAGGGCTGTGATGCCACCTGGATTGACCATATCTAGACCCACAGCTGATTGAGGCATAAGGGTGGACACTCTTGGGGCTGAGAGGTTTGGTGAGGTTGGGTGAGCAAACGCAGACCCTTTAGAGTAATACTGCGTGGTACCCATCCCATGGGTCCCAAATCTCCAGGTTCAAGGGCATCTTCCTACATCGAAAACATGCATGAGAATCCCAGAAGATGGTACATCGTGTGATCGGGAAAGGTTTCTAAAAGGCACCTCATTTCTCATCTCCTTGTGCTCGGGTTCGCCATTCCAGCCGCTTTACTAGCAATCTCCCTCCTTGAGAATCAGCACCTTTAACCTCCTGTTCCGTACAGGTTGCAATTTGTCCTGAGGATGAACGGGAAGAGGGGGAACCAATGAGACACTAGCTCTAGGTGTGGGGACAGGCACAGGTCACTCTATTTTCCCATCAGGAAGAAGAATTAACCACAGCCTCAGCCTGCCGCCCGGGACCAGAATAGGGCCTGAAGCAATCCTGCGCTTTTGCGGCCAGCTCCCAAGAAAGCGAGTTGAAAAATGGAGCTCAGGGGCACTGCAATTCACAAACCTGCAGAGTTATAAATGATAACTCTCGTCCACAAATATATTGACGGAAGACAACAGAGAGGATTTGAAAGCAAGGCAGAATTGCAGGAAACAGATTTCAGGAGGTAGATTCGAATCGCCTTTAAAGCGCGGGAAAAGCGGCAAAACCTCGACAATGATGCCCTTGGCCAAAAAGGGCGTATGCGTTTTTTCCTGAATATATTCAGGAAAAAACGCATACGCCCTTTTTGGCCAACCAAGCAACCTGGAAAGGCAAATCAGCGCTACAAGGAAGTCTCGCTTCCCATCGGTCAAAAGGGCCATGCTGAATAAAGTGTCAAAACCAGAAATGCAGGACAGGCCATGGAGAAACGGGAGCCTTGCTATGCTGATGGGCGGGATGTAAATTGCCAAAAGCCACTCTGGAGAAGTGTACGGTGTGTCCTGAAACATCGAAAAAACTCAGCTTAGACAGCATAGGGCACATCCACTCATGGGCGTATAAATTGGGAAAACTAAAAATCAGCAAGACACAGGCACCCCAAAGTTTAGGGCTGCTCTGTTGACAAGAACCTCCACTTCGTTACACCTTAAATATCCCAGGAAAGAGAAAAATGGATAAAGAAGTTGTGGTCCTTTTGTACAATGGAATGTCACTCAGCCATGAAATCAACGACATAAGGCTAGTAGCATCATGATGAGTGGATTTAGGTACGACGATTCTAAGTGAAATAAGTCACACAGAAAAAGACACTTATCATAAGATATCACTTATAGAGGGAATGTAATAACCGCTACCCTTGAACTGAATTACAAAACAGAACAGAGTCACACGTTTAGAAACCACACTATGGCTGCTTAACGGGAAAGTTGAGGTGGGGTGATGCATAAAACAAGGGTTTCAAATTAGCTCAGAGACCGTTCCATAAACCCAATATGTAATAGACAAGACCTACTCCTTGCTCAGTGATCTGGACTCAAAACCCCCTATTCACCGCCCAAGAATATATCTGACTAGTAAGAATCTTAAAACCTATGTATTGATATGTCTCTGTAAGTGAGTCAAGTGGGTGTAAAGCGGCATAAACACAGCAGTGAAAAGCAGCTAAACCCCTTTATAAAAATCAATAACTTTTAAAAACCCATGAAACAAAGACAGTGAAAGAGAGAGAAATTCTTACAAAATTCGTTCAAGGGCTGTGATGCCACCTGGATTGACCATATCTAGACCCACAGCTGATTGAGACATAAGGGAGGACACTCTTGGGGCTGAGAGGTTTGGTGAGGTTGGGTGAGCAAACGCAGACCCTTTAGAGTAATACTGCGTGGTACCCATCCCATGGGTTCCAAATCTCCAGGTTCAAGGGCATCTTCCTACATCGAAAACATGCATGAGAATCCCAGAAGATGGTACATCGTGTGATCGGGAAAGGTTTCTAAAACGCACCTCATTTCTCATCTCCTTGTGCTCGGGTTCGCCATTCCAGCCGCTTTACTAGCAATCTCCCTCCTTGAGAATCAGCACCTTTAACCTCCTGTTCCGTACAGGTTGCAATTTGTCCTGAGGATGAACGGGAAGAGGGGGAACCAATGAGACACTAGCTCTAGGTGTTGGGACAGGCACAGGTCACTCTATTTTCCCATCAGGAAGAAGAATTAACCACAGGCTCAGCCTGCCGCCTGGGACCAGAATAGGGCCTGAAGCAATCCTGCGCTTTTGCGGCCAGCTCCCAAGAAAGCGAGTTGAAAAATGGAGCTCAGGGGCACTGCAATTCACAAACCTGCAGAGTTATAAATGATAACTCTCGTCCACAAATATATTGACGGAAGACAACAGAGAGGATTTGAAAGCAAGGCAGAATTGCAGGAAACAGATTTCAGGAGGTAGATTCGAATCGCCTTTAAAGCACGGGAAAAGCGGCAAAACCTCGACAATGATGCCCTTGGCCAAAAAGGGCGTATGCGTTTTTTCCTGAATATATTCAGGAAAAAACGCATACGCCCTTTTTGGCCAACCAAGCAACCTGGAAAGGCAAATCAGCGCTACAAAGAAGTCTCGCTTCCCATCGGTCAAAAGGGCCATGCTGAATAAAGTGTCAAAACCAGAAATGCAGGACAGGCCATGGAGAAACGGGAGCCTTGCTACGCTGATGGGCGGGATGTAAATTGCCAACAGCCACTCTGCAGAAGTGTACGGTGTGTCCTGAAACATCGAAAAAACTCAGCTTAGAGAGCATAGGGCACTTCCACTCACGGGCGTATAAATTGGGAAAACTAAAAATCAGCAAGGCACAGGCACCCCAAAGTTTAGGGCTGCTCTGTTGACAAGAACCTCCACTTCGTTACACCTTAAATATCCCAGGAAAGAGAAAAATGGATAAAGAAGTTGTGGTCCTTTTGTACAATGGAATATCACTCAGCCATGAAATCAACGTCATAAGGCTAGTAGCAGCATGATGAGTGGATTTAGGTACGACGATTCTAAGTGAAATAAGTCACACAGAAAAAGACCCTTATCATAAGATATCACTTATAGAGGGAATGTAAAAACCGCTACCCTTGAACTGAATTACAAAACAGAACAGAGTCACACGTTTAGAAAACACACTATGGCTGCTTAACGGGAAAGGTGAGGTGGGGTGATGCCTAAAACAAGGGTTTCAAATTAGCTCAGAGACCGTTCCATAAACCCAATATGTAATAGACAAGACCTACTCCTTGCTCAGTGATCTGGACTCAAAACCCCCTATTCACCGCCCAAGAATATATCTGACTAGTAAGAATCTTAAAACCTATGTACTGATATCCCTCTGTAAGTGAGTCAAGTGGGTGTAAAGCGGCATAAACACAGCAGTGAAAAGCAGCTAAACCCCTTTATAAAAATCAATCACTTTTAAAAACCCGTGAAACAAAGACAGTGAAAGAGAGAGAAATTCTTACAAAATTCGTTCAAGGGCTGTGATGCCACCTGGATTGACCATATCTAGACCCACAGCTGATTGAGGCATAAGGGTGGACACTCTTGGGGCTGAGAGGTTTGGTGAGGTTGGGTGAGCAAATGCAGACCCTTTAGAGTAATACTGTGTGGTACCCATCCCATGGGTCCCAAATCTCCAGGTTCAAGGGCATCTTCCTACATCGAAAACATGCATGAGAATCCCAGAAGATGGTACATCGTGTGATCGGGAAAGGTTTCTAAAACGCACCTCATTTCTCATCTCCTTGTGCTCGGGTTCGCCATTCCAGCCGCTTTACTAGCAATCTCCCTCCTTGAGAATCAGCACCTTTAACCTCCTGTTCCGTACAGGTTGCAATTTGTCCTGAGGATGAACGGGAAGAGGGGGAACCAATGAGACACTAGCTCTAGGTGTTGGGACAGGCACAGGTCACTCTATTTTCCCATCAGGAAGAAGAATTAACCACAGGCTCAGCCTGCCGCCCGGGACCAGAATAGGGCCTGAAGCAATCCTGCGCTTTTGCGGCCAGCTCCCAAGAAAGCGAGTTGAAAAATGGAGCTCAGGGGCACTGCAATTCACAAACCTGCAGAGTTATAAATGATAACTCTCGTCCACAAATATATTGACGGAAGACAACAGAGAGGATTTGAAAGCAAGGCAGAATTGCAGGAAACAGATTTCAGGAGGTAGATTCGAATCGCCTTTAAAGCACGGGAAAAGCGGCAAAACCTCGACAATGATGCCCTTGGCCAAAAAGGGCGTATGCGTTTTTTCCTGAATATATTCAGGAAAAAACGCATACGCCCTTTCTGGCCAACCAAGCAACCTGGAAAGGCAAATCAGCGCTACAAGGAAGTCTCGCTTCCCATCGGTCAAAAGGGCCATGCTGAATAAAGTGTCAAAACCAGAAATGCAGGACAGGCCATGGAGAAACGGGAGCCTTGCTACGCTGATGGGCGGGATGTAAATTGCCAACAGCCACTCTGCAGAAGTGTACGGTGTGTCCTGAAACATCGAAAAAACTCAGCTTAGAGAGCATAGGGCACTTCCACTCACGGGCGTATAAATTGGGAAAACTAAAAATCAGCAAGGCACAGGCACCCCAAAGTTTAGGGCTGCTCTGTTGACAAGAACCTCCACTTCGTTACACCTTAAATATCCCAGGAAAGAGAAAAATGGATAAAGAAGTTGTGGTCCTTTTGTACAATGGAATATCACTCAGCCATGAAATCAACGTCATAAGGCTAGTAGCAGCATGATGAGTGGATTTAGGTACGACGATTCTAAGTGAAATAAGTCACACAGAAAAAGACCCTTATCATAAGATATCACTTATAGAGGGAATGTAAAAACCGCTACCCTTGAACTGAATTACAAAACAGAACAGAGTCACACGTTTAGAAAACACACTATGGCTGCTTAACGGGAAAGGTGAGGTGGGGTGATGCCTAAAACAAGGGTTTCAAATTAGCTCAGAGACCGTTCCATAAACCCAATATGTAATAGACAAGACCTACTCCTTGCTCAGTGATCTGGACTCAAAACCCCCTATTCACCGCCCAAGAATATATCTGACTAGTAAGAATCTTAAAACCTATGTACTGATATCCCTCTGTAAGTGAGTCAAGTGGGTGTAAAGCGGCATAAACACAGCAGTGAAAAGCAGCTAAACCCCTTTATAAAAATCAATCACTTTTAAAAACCCGTGAAACAAAGACAGTGAAAGAGAGAGAAATTCTTACAAAATTCGTTCAAGGGCTGTGATGCCACCTGGATTGACCATATCTAGACCCACAGCTGATTGAGGCATAAGGGTGGACACTCTTGGGGCTGAGAGGTTTGGTGAGGTTGGGTGAGCAAATGCAGACCCTTTAGAGTAATACTGTGTGGTACCCATCCCATGGGTCCCAAATCTCCAGGTTCAAGGGCATCTTCCTACATCGAAAACATGCATGAGAATCCCAGAAGATGGTACATCGTGTGATCGGGAAAGGTTTCTAAAACGCACCTCATTTCTCATCTCCTTGTGCTCGGGTTCGCCATTCCAGCCGCTTTACTAGCAATCTCCCTCCTTGAGAATCAGCACCTTTAACCTCCTGTTCCGTACAGGTTGCAATTTGTCCTGAGGATGAACGGGAAGAGGGGGAACCAATGAGACACTAGCTCTAGGTGTTGGGACAGGCACAGGTCACTCTATTTTCCCATCAGGAAGAAGAATTAACCACAGCCTCAGCCTCCCGCCCGGGACCAGAATAGGGCCTGAAGCAATCCTGCGCTTTTGCGGCCAGCTCCCAAGAAAGCGAGTTGAAAAATGGAGCTCAGGGGCACTGCAATTCACAAACCTGCAGAGTTATAAATGATAACTCTCGTCCACAAATATATTGACGGAAGACAACAGAGAGGATTTGAAAGCAAGGCAGAATTGCAGGAAACAGATTTCAGGAGGTAGATTCGAATCGCCTTTAAAGCACGGGAAAAGCGGCAAAACCTCGACAATGATGCCCTTGGCCAAAAAGGGCGTATGCGTTTTTTCCTGAATATATTCAGGAAAAAACGCATACGCCCTTTTTGGCCAACCAAGCAACCTGGAAAGGCAAATCAGCGCTACAAGGAAGTCTCGCTTCCCATCGGTCAAAAGGGCCATGCTGAATAAAGTGTCAAAACCAGAAATGCAGGACAGGCCATGGAGAAACGGGAGCCTTGCTACGGTGATGGGCGGGATGTAAATTGCCAACAGCCACTCTGCAGAAGTGTACGGTGTGTCCTGAAACATCGAAAAAACTCAGCTTAGAGAGCATAGGGCACTTCCACTCACGGGCGTATAAATTGGGAAAACTAAAAATCAGCAAGACACAGGCACCCCAAAGTTTAGGGCTGCTCTGTTGACAAGAACCTCCACTTCGTTACACCTTAAATATCCCAGGAAAGAGAAAAATGGATAAAGAAGTTGTGGTCCTTTTGTACAATGGAATATCACTCAGCCATGAAATCAACGTCATAAGGCTAGTAGCAGCATGATGAGTGGATTTAGGTACGACGATTCTAAGTGAAATAAGTCACACAGAAAAAGACACTTATCATAAGATATCACTTATAGAGGGAATGTAAAAACCGCTACCCTTGAACTGAATTACAAAACAGAACAGAGTCACACGTTTAGAAAACACACTATGGCTGCTTAACGGGTAAGGTGAGGTGGGGTGATGCATAAAACAAGGGTTTCAAATTAGCTCAGAGACCGTTCCATAAACCCAATATGTAATAGACAAGACCTACTCCTTGCTCAGTGATCTGGACTCAAAACCCCCTATTCACCGCCCAAGAATATATCTGACTAGTAAGAATCTTAAAACCTATGTACTGATATCCCTCTGTAAGTGAGTCAAGTGGGTGTAAAGCGGCATAAACACAGCAGTGAAAAGCAGCTAAACCCCTTTATAAAAATCAATCACTTTTAAAATCCCGTGAAACAAAGACAGTGAAAGAGAGAGAAATTCTTACAAAATTCGTTCAAGGGCTGTGATGCCACCTGGATTGACCATATCTAGACCCACAGCTGATTGAGGCATAAGGGTGGACACTCTTGGGGCTGAGAGGTTTGGTGAGGTTGGGTGAGCAAACGCAGACCCTTTAGAGTAATACTGCGTGGTACCCATCCCATGGGTCCCAAATCTCCAGGTTCAAGGGCATCTTCCTACATCGAAAACATGCATGAGAATCCCAGAAGATGGTACACCGTGTGATCGGGAAAGGTTTCTCACACGCACCTCATTTCTCATCTCCTTGTGCTCGGGTTCGCCATTCCAGCCGCTTTACTAGCAATCTCCCTCCTTGAGAATCAGCACCTTTAACCTCCTGTTCCGTACAGGTTGCAATTTGTCCTGAGGATGAACGGGAAGAGGGGGAACCAATGAGACACTAGCTCTAGGTGTTGGGACAGGCACAGGTCACTCTATTTTCCCATCAGGAAGAAGAATTAACCACAGCCTCAGCCTCCCGCCCGGGACCAGAATAGGGCCTGAAGCAATCCTGCGCTTTTGCGGCCAGCTCCCAAGAAAGCGAGTTGAAAAATGGAGCTCAGGGGCACTGCAATTCACAAACCTGCAGAGTTATAAATGATAACTCTCGTCCACAAATATATTGACGGAAGACAACAGAGAGGATTTGAAAGCAAGGCAGAATTGCAGGAAACAGATTTCAGGAGGTAGATTCGAATCGCCTTTAAAGCACGGGAAAAGCGGCAAAACCTCGACAATGATGCCCTTGGCCAAAAAGGGCGTATGCGTTTTTTCCTGAATATATTCAGGAAAAAACGCATACGCCCTTTTCGGCCAACCAAGCAACCTGGAAAGGCAAATCAGCGCTACAAGGAAGTCTCGCTTCCCATCGGTCAAAAGGGCCATGCTGAATAAAGTGTCAAAACCAGAAATGCAGGACAGGCCATGGAGAAACGGGAGCCTTGCTACGCTGATGGGCGGGATGTAAATTGCCAACAGCCACTCTGCAGAAGTGTACGGTGTGTCCTGAAACATCGAAAAAACTCAGCTTAGAGAGCATAGGGCACTTCCACTCACGGGCGTATAAATTGGGAAAACTAAAAATCAGCAAGGCACAGGCACCCCAAAGTTTAGGGCTGCTCTGTTGACAAGAACCTCCACTTCGTTACACCTTAAATATCCCAGGAAAGAGAAAAATGGATAAAGAAGTTGTGGTCCTTTTGTACAATGGAATATCACTCAGCCATGAAATCAACGTCATAAGGCTAGTAGCAGCATGATGAGTGGATTTAGGTACGACGATTCTAAGTGAAATAAGTCACACAGAAAAAGACCCTTATCATAAGATATCACTTATAGAGGGAATGTAAAAACCGCTACCCTTGAACTGAATTACAAAACAGAACAGAGTCACACGTTTAGAAAACACACTATGGCTGCTTAACGGGTAAGGTGAGGTGGGGTGATGCCTAAAACAAGGGTTTCAAATTAGCTCAGAGACCGTTCCATAAACCCAATATGTAATAGACAAGACCTACTCCTTGCTCAGTGATCTGGACTCAAAACCCCCTATTCACCGCCCAAGAATATATCTGACTAGTAAGAATCTTAAAACCTATGTACTGATATCCCTCTGTAAGTGAGTCAAGTGGGTGTAAAGCGGCATAAACACAGCAGTGAAAAGCAGCTAAACCCCTTTATAAAAATCAATCACTTTTAAAATCCCGTGAAACAAAGACAGTGAAAGAGAGAGAAATTCTTACAAAATTCGTTCAAGGGCTGTGATGCCACCTGGATTGACCATATCTAGACCCACAGCTGATTGAGGCATAAGGGTGGACACTCTTGGGGCTGAGAGGTTTGGTGAGGTTGGGTGAGCAAACGCAGACCCTTTAGAGTAATACTGCGTGGTACCCATCCCATGGGTCCCAAATCTCCAGGTTCAAGGGCATCTTCCTACATCGAAAACATGCATGAGAATCCCAGAAGATGGTACACCGTGTGATCGGGAAAGGTTTCTAAAACGCACCTCATTTCTCATCTCCTTGTGCTCGGGTTCGCCATTCCAGCCGCTTTACTAGCAATCTCCCTCCTTGAGAATCAGCACCTTTAACGTCCTGTTCCGTACAGGTTGCAATTTGTCCTGAGGATGAACAGGAAGAGGGGGAACCAATGAGACACTAGCTCTAGGTGTTGGGACAGGCACAGGTCACTCTATTTTCCCATCAGGAAGAAGAATTAACCACAGCCTCAGCCTCCCGCCCGGGACCAGAATAGGGCCTGAAGCAATCCTGCGCTTTTGCGGCCAGCTCCCAAGAAAGCGAGTTGAAAAATGGAGCTCAGGGGCACTGCAATTCACAAACCTGCAGAGTTATAAATGATAACTCTCGTCCACAAATATATTGACGGAAGACAACAGAGAGGATTTGAAAGCAAGGCAGAATTGCAGGAAACAGATTTCAGGAGGTAGATTCGAATCGCCTTTAAAGCACAGGAAAAGCGGCAAAACCTCGACAATGATGCCCTTGGCCAAAAAGGGCGTATGCGTTTTTTCCTGAATATATTCAGGAAAAAACGCATACGCCCTTTTTGGCCAACCAAGCAACCTGGAAAGGCAAATCAGCGCTACAAAGAAGTCTCGCTTCCCATCGGTCAAAAGGGCCATGCTGAATAAAGTGTCAAAACCAGAAATGCAGGACAGGCCATGGAGAAACGGGAGCCTTGCTACGCTGATGGGCGGGATGTAAATTGCCAACAGCCACTCTGCAGAAGTGTACAGTGTGTCCTGAAACATCGAAAAAACTCAGCTTAGAGAGCATAGGGCACTTCCACTCACGGGCGTATAAATTGGGAAAACTAAAAATCAGCAAGGCACAGGCACCCCAAAGTTTAGGGCTGCTCTGTTGACAAGAACCTCCACTTCGTTACACCTTAAATATCCCAGGAAAGAGAAAAATGGATAAAGAAGTTGTGGTCCTTTTGTACAATGGAATATCACTCAGTCATGAAATCAACGTCATAAGGCTAGTAGCAGCATGATGAGTGGATTTAGGTACGACGATTCTAAGTGAAATAAGTCACACAGAAAAAGACACTTATCATAAGATATCACTTATAGAGGGAATGTAAAAACCGCTACCCTTGAACTGAATTACAAAACAGAACAGAGTCACACGTTTAGAAAACACACTATGGCTGCTTAACGGGAAAGGTGAGGTGGGGTGATGCATAAAACAAGGGTTTCAAATTAGCTCAGAGACCATTCCATAAACCCAATATGTAATAGACAAGACCTACTCCTTGCTCAGTGATCTGGACTCAAAACCCCCTATTCACCGCCCAAGAATATATCTGACTAGTAAGAATCTTAAAACCTATGTACTGATATCCCTCTGTAAGTGAGTCAAGTGGGTGTAAAGCAGCATAAACACAGCAGTGAAAAGCAGCTAAACCCCTTTATAAAAATCAATCACTTTTAAAAACCCGTGAAACAAAGACAGTGAAAGAGAGAGAAATTCTTACAAAATTCGTTCAAGGGCTGTGATGCCACCTGGATTGACCATATCTAGACCCACAGCTGATTGAGGCATAAGGGTGGACACTCTTGGGGCTGAGAGGTTTGGTGAGGTTGGGTGAGCAAACGCAGACCCTTTAGAGTAATACTGCGTGGTACCCATCCCATGGGTCCCAAATCTCCAGGTTCAAGGGCATCTTCCTACATCGAAAACATGCATGAGAATCCCAGAAGATGGTACACCGTGTGATCGGGAAAGGTTTCTAAAACGCACCTCATTTCTCATCTCCTTGTGCTCGGGTTCGCCATTCCAGCCGCTTTACTAGCAATCTCCCTCCTTGAGAATCAGCACCTTTAACCTCCTGTTCCGTACAGGTTGCAATTTGTCCTGAGGATGAACGGGAAGAGGGGGAACCAATGAGACACTAGCTCTAGGTGTTGGGACAGGCACAGGTCACTCTATTTTCCCATCAGGAAGAAGAATTAACCACAGCCTCAGCCTGCCGCCCGGGACCAGAATAGGGCCTGAAGCAATCCTGCGCTTTTGCGGCCAGCTCCCAAGAAAGCGAGTTGAAAAATGGAGCTCAGGGGCACTGCAATTCACAAACCTGCAGAGTTATAAATGATAACTCTCGTCCACAAATATATTGACGGAAGACAACAGAGAGGATTTGAAAGCAAGGCAGAATTGCAGGAAACAGATTTCAGGAGGTAGATTCGAATCGCCTTTAAAGCACGGGAAAAGCGGCAAAACCTCGACAATGATGCCCTTGGCCAAAAAGGGCGTATGCGTTTTTTCCTGAATATATTCAGGAAAAAACGCATACGCCCTTTTTGGCCAACCAAGCAACCTGGAAAGGCAAATCAGCGCTACAAGGAAGTCTCGCTTCCCATCGGTCAAAAGGGCCATGCTGAATAAAGTGTCAAAACCAGAAATGCAGGACAGGCCATGGAGAAACGGGAGCCTTGCTACGCTGATGGGCGGGATGTAAATTGCCAACAGCCACTCTGCAGAAGTGTACGGTGTGTCCTGAAACATCGAAAAAACTCAGCTTAGAGAGCATAGGGCACTTCCACTCACGGGCGTATAAATTGGGAAAACTAAAAATCAGCAAGACACAGGCACCCCAAAGTTTAGGGCTGCTCTGTTGACAAGAACCTCCACTTCGTTACACCTTAAATATCCCAGGAAAGAGAAAAATGGATAAAGAAGTTGTGGTCCTTTTGTACAATGGAATATCACTCAGCCATGAAATCAACGTCATAAGGCTAGTAGCAGCATGATGAGTGGATTTAGGTACGACGATTCTAAGTGAAATAAGTCACACAGAAAAAGACACTTATCATAAGATATCACTTATAGAGGGAATGTAAAAACCGCTACCCTTGAACTGAATTACAAAACAGAACAGAGTCACACGTTTAGAAAACACACTATGGCTGCTTAACGGGAAAGGTGAGGTGGGGTGATGCATAAAACAAGGGTTTCAAATTAGCTCAGAGACCGTTCCATAAACCCAATATGTAATAGACAAGACCTACTCCTTGCTCAGTGATCTGGACTCAAAACCCCCTATTCACCGCCCAAGAATATATCTGACTAGTAAGAATCTTAAAACCTATGTACTGATATCCCTCTGTAAGTGAGTCAAGTGGGTGTAAAGCGGCATAAACACAGCAGTGAAAAGCAGCTAAACCCCTTTATAAAAATCAATCACTTTTAAAAACCCGTGAAACAAAGACAGTGAAAGAGAGAGAAATTCTTACAAAATTCGTTCAAGGGCTGTGATGCCACCTGGATTGACCATATCTAGACCCACAGCTGATTGAGGCATAAGGGTGGACACTCTTGGGGCTGAGAGATTTGGTGAGGTTGGGTGAGCAAATGCAGACCCTTTAGAGTAATACTGCGTGGTACCCATCCCATGGGTCCCAAATCTCCAGGTTCAAGGGCATCTTCCTACATCGAAAACATGCATGAGAATCCCAGAAGATGGTACATCGTGTGATCGGGAAAGGTTACTAAAACGCACCTCATTTCTCATCTCCTTGTGCTCGGGTTCGCCATTCCAGCCGCTTTACTAGCAATCTCCCTCCTTGAGAATCAGCACCTTTAACCTCCTGTTCCGTACAGGTTGCAATTTGTCCTGAGGATGAACGGGAAGAGGGGGAACCAATGAGACACTAGCTCTAGGTGTTGGGACAGGCACAGGTCACTCTATTTTCCCATCAGGAAGAAGAATTAACCACAGCCTCAGCCTGCCGCCCGGGACCAGAATAGGGCCTGAAGCAATCCTGCGCTTTTGCGGCCAGCTCTCAAGAAAGCGAGTTGAAAAATGGAGCTCAGGGGCACTGCAATTCACAAACCTGCAGAGTTATAAATGATAACTCTCGTCCACAAATATATTGACGGAAGACAACGAAAAGGATTTGAAAGCAAGGCAGAATTGCAGGAAACAGATTTCAGGAGGTAGATTCGAATCGCTTTAAAGCACGGGAAAAGCGGCAAAACCTCGACAATGATGCCCTTGGCCAAAAAGGGCGTATGCGTTTTTTCCTGAATATATTCAGGAAAAAACGCATACGCCCTTTTTGGCCAACCAAGCAACCTGGAAAGGCAAATCAGCGCTACAAAGAAGTCTCGCTTCCCATCGGTCAAAAGGGCCATGCTGAATAAAGTGTCAAAACCAGAAATGCAGGACAGGCCATGGAGAAACGGGAGCCTTGCTACGCTGATGGGCGGGATGTAAATTGCCAACAGCCACTCTGCAGAAGTGTACGGTGTGTCCTGAAACATCGAAAAAACTCAGCTTAGAGAGCATAGGGCACTTCCACTCACGGGCGTATAAATTGGGAAAACTAAAAATCAGCAAGGCACAGGCACCCCAAAGTTTAGGGCTGCTCTGTTGACAAGAACCTCCACTTCGTTACACCTTAAATATCCCAGGAAAGAGAAAAATGGATAAAGAAGTTGTGGTCCTTTTGTACAATGGAATATCACTCAGCCATGAAATCAACGTCATAAGGCTAGTAGCAGCATGATGAGTGGATTTAGGTACGACGATTCTAAGTGAAATAAGTCACACAGAAAAAGACACTTATCATAAGATATCACTTATAGAGGGAATGTAAAAACCGCTACCCTTGAACTGAATTACAAAACAGAACAGAGTCACACGTTTAGAAAACACACTATGGCTGCTTAACGGGAAAGGTGAGGTGGGGTGATGCATAAAACAAGGGTTTCAAATTAGCTAAGAGACCGTTCCATAAACCCAATATGTAATAGACAAGACCTACTCCTTGCTCAGTGATCTGGACTCAAAACCCCCTATTCACCGCCCAAGAATATATCTGACTAGTAAGAATCTTAAAACCTATGTACTGATATCCCTCTGTAAGTGAGTCAAGTGGGTGTAAAGCGGCATAAACACAGCAGTGAAAAGCAGCTAAACCCCTTTATAAAAATCAATCACTTTTAAAAACCCGTGAAACAAAGACAGTGAAAGAGAGAGAAATTCTTACAAAATTCGTTCAAGGGCTGTGATGCCACCTGGATTGACCATATCTAGACCCACAGCTGATTGAGACATAAGGGTGGACACTCTTGGGGCTGAGAGGTTTGGTGAGGTTGGGTGAGCAAACGCAGACCCTTTAGAGTAATACTGCGTGGTACCCATCCCATGGGTCCCAAATCTCCAGGTTCAAGGGCATCTTCCTACATCGAAAACATGCATGAGAATCCCAGAAGATGGTACACCGTGTGATCGGGAAAGGTTTCTAAAACGCACCTCATTTCTCATCTCCTTGTGCTCGGGTTCGCCATTCCAGCCGCTTTACTAGCAATCTCCCTCCTTGAGAATCAGCACCTTTAACCTCCTGTTCCGTACAGGTTGCAATTTGTCCTGAGGATGAACGGGAAGAGGGGGAACCAATGAGACACTAGCTCTAGGTGTTGGGACAGGCACAGGTCACTCTATTTTCCCATCAGGAAGAAGAATTAACCACAGCCTCAGCCTGCCGCCCGGGACCAGAATAGGGCCTGAAGCAATCCTGCGCTTTTGCGGCCAGCTCCCAAGAAAGCGAGTTGAAAAATGGAGCTCAGGGGCACTGCAATTCACAAACCTGCAGAGTTATAAATGATAACTCTCGTCCACAAATATATTGACGGAAGACAACAGAGAGGATTTGAAAGCAAGGCAGAATTGCAGGAAACAGATTTCAGGAGGTAGATTCGAATCGCCTTTAAAGCACGGGAAAAGCGGCAAAACCTCGACAATGATGCCCTTGGCCAAAAAGGGCGTATGCGTTTTTTCCTGAATATATTCAGGAAAAAACGCATACGCCCTTTTTGGCCAACCAAGCAACCTGGAAAGGCAAATCAGCGCTACAAGGAAGTCTCGCTTCCCATCGGTCAAAAGGGCCATGCTGAATAAAGTGTCAAAACCAGAAATGCAGGACAGGCCATGGAGAAACGGGAGCCTTGCTACGCTGATGGGCGGGATGTAAATTGCCAACAGCCACTCTGCAGAAGTGTACGGTGTGTCCTGAAACATCGAAAAAACTCAGCTTAGAGAGCATAGGGCACTTCCACTCACGGGCGTATAAATTGGGAAAACTAAAAATCAGCAAGACACAGGCACCCCAAAGTTTAGGGCTGCTCTGTTGACAAGAACCTCCACTTCGTTACACCTTAAATATCCCAGGAAAGAGAAAAATGGATAAAGAAGTTGTGGTCCTTTTGTACAATGGAATATCACTCAGCCATGAAATCAACGTCATAAGGCTAGTAGCAGCATGATGAGTGGATTTAGGTACGACGATTCTAAGTGAAATAAGTCACACAGAAAAAGACACTTATCATAAGATATCACTTATAGAGGGAATGTAAAAACCGCTACCCTTGAACTGAATTACAAAACAGAACAGAGTCACACGTTTAGAAAACACACTATGGCTGCTTAACGGGAAAGGTGAGGTGGGGTGATGCATAAAACAAGGGTTTCAAATTAGCTCAGAGACCGTTCCATAAACCCAATATGTAATAGACAAGACCTACTCCTTGCTCAGTGATCTGGACTCAAAACCCCCTATTCACCGCCCAAGAATATATCTGACTAGTAAGAATCTTAAAACCTATGTACTGATATCCCTCTGTAAGTGAGTCAAGTGGGTGTAAAGCGGCATAAACACAGCAGTGAAAAGCAGCTAAACCCCTTTATAAAAATCAATCACTTTTAAAAACCCGTGAAACAAAGACAGTGAAAGAGAGAGAAATTCTTACAAAATTCGTTCAAGGGCTGTGATGCCACCTGGATTGACCATATCTAGACCCACAGCTGATTGAGGCATAAGGGTGGACACTCTTGGGGCTGAGAGATTTGGTGAGGTTGGGTGAGCAAATGCAGACCCTTTAGAGTAATACTGCGTGGTACCCATCCCATGGGTCCCAAATCTCCAGGTTCAAGGGCATCTTCCTACATCGAAAACATGCATGAGAATCCCAGAAGATGGTACATCGTGTGATCGGGAAAGGTTACTAAAACGCACCTCATTTCTCATCTCCTTGTGCTCGGGTTCGCCATTCCAGCCGCTTTACTAGCAATCTCCCTCCTTGAGAATCAGCACCTTTAACCTCCTGTTCCGTACAGGTTGCAATTTGTCCTGAGGATGAACGGGAAGAGGGGGAACCAATGAGACACTAGCTCTAGGTGTTGGGACAGGCACAGGTCACTCTATTTTCCCATCAGGAAGAAGAATTAACCACAGCCTCAGCCTGCCGCCCGGGACCAGAATAGGGCCTGAAGCAATCCTGCGCTTTTGCGGCCAGCTCTCAAGAAAGCGAGTTGAAAAATGGAGCTCAGGGGCACTGCAATTCACAAACCTGCAGAGTTATAAATGATAACTCTCGTCCACAAATATATTGACGGAAGACAACGAAAAGGATTTGAAAGCAAGGCAGAATTGCAGGAAACAGATTTCAGGAGGTAGATTCGAATCGCTTTAAAGCACGGGAAAAGCGGCAAAACCTCGACAATGATGCCCTTGGCCAAAAAGGGCGTATGCGTTTTTTCCTGAATATATTCAGGAAAAAACGCATACGCCCTTTTTGGCCAACCAAGCAACCTGGAAAGGCAAATCAGCGCTACAAAGAAGTCTCGCTTCCCATCGGTCAAAAGGGCCATGCTGAATAAAGTGTCAAAACCAGAAATGCAGGACAGGCCATGGAGAAACGGGAGCCTTGCTACGCTGATGGGCGGGATGTAAATTGCCAACAGCCACTCTGCAGAAGTGTACGGTGTGTCCTGAAACATCGAAAAAACTCAGCTTAGAGAGCATAGGGCACTTCCACTCACGGGCGTATAAATTGGGAAAACTAAAAATCAGCAAGGCACAGGCACCCCAAAGTTTAGGGCTGCTCTGTTGACAAGAACCTCCACTTCGTTACACCTTAAATATCCCAGGAAAGAGAAAAATGGATAAAGAAGTTGTGGTCCTTTTGTACAATGGAATATCACTCAGCCATGAAATCAACGTCATAAGGCTAGTAGCAGCATGATGAGTGGATTTAGGTACGACGATTCTAAGTGAAATAAGTCACACAGAAAAAGACACTTATCATAAGATATCACTTATAGAGGGAATGTAAAAACCGCTACCCTTGAACTGAATTACAAAACAGAACAGAGTCACACGTTTAGAAAACACACTATGGCTGCTTAACGGGAAAGGTGAGGTGGGGTGATGCATAAAACAAGGGTTTCAAATTAGCTAAGAGACCGTTCCATAAACCCAATATGTAATAGACAAGACCTACTCCTTGCTCAGTGATCTGGACTCAAAACCCCCTATTCACCGCCCAAGAATATATCTGACTAGTAAGAATCTTAAAACCTATGTACTGATATCCCTCTGTAAGTGAGTCAAGTGGGTGTAAAGCGGCATAAACACAGCAGTGAAAAGCAGCTAAACCCCTTTATAAAAATCAATCACTTTTAAAAACCCGTGAAACAAAGACAGTGAAAGAGAGAGAAATTCTTACAAAATTCGTTCAAGGGCTGTGATGCCACCTGGATTGACCATATCTAGACCCACAGCTGATTGAGACATAAGGGTGGACACTCTTGGGGCTGAGAGGTTTGGTGAGGTTGGGTGAGCAAACGCAGACCCTTTAGAGTAATACTGCGTGGTACCCATCCCATGGGTCCCAAATCTCCAGGTTCAAGGGCATCTTCCTACAGAGAAAAAATGCTTGGGAAAGCCGGTGGATGGTATACAGTGTGAACGAGAATGGTTTCTGAAACGCACCTTATTCCTCATCTCTTGGTGCTCGGGTTCGCCATTCCAGCCGCTTTACTTACAATCTCCCCACTTGGAGAATCAGCACCTTTAACCTCCTGTTCCGTACAGGTTGCAATTTGTCCTGCGGATGAATGGGAAGAGGGGGAACCCATGAGAGGCTAGCTCTAGGTGTTGGGACAGGCCCAGGTCACCCTAATTTCCCATCAGGAAGAAGAATTAACCACAGGCTCAGCCTGTGCCCCGGAACCAGAATACGGCCTGAAGCAATCCTGCGGGTTTGCGGCCAGCTCCCAAAAAAGCGATTTGGAAAATGGAGCTCAGGAGCATGGCAATTCACAAATCTGCAGAGTTATAAATGATAACTCTCGTCTGAAAATGTATTGAGGTAAGGCATCGAAGAGGATTTCAAAGCAATACAGAATTGCAGGAAACAGTTTTTCCCAGGTAGATTGGACTCGCCTTTAAAGCACATGAAATTCCGCAGAACTTCGACAATGATGCACTTGGCCAAAAAGGGCGTCTGCGTTCTTTCCTGAATAAATTTTGGAAAAAACGCAGATGCTCTTTTTGGCCAATTAAACAAGCGGGCAATGCAAAGCAGTATTACAAAAAGTGTCTCACTTCGCATTGGTCCAAAGGCCCATGCTGAAAAAGTGTAAAACCCAGAAATGCAGGACAGGCCATGGAGAAAAGGGAGCCTTGGTATGCTGATCGGCGGGATGTAAATTGCCACCGGCCACTCTTGAGAAGTGTATGCTGTATCTTAAAACTTCTAAAAAACAGAGCTACAGAGCATACAGCACTTCCCCTCATGGGCGTATATCTTGGGAAAACCAAAAAATCGACAAGACACAGGCACCCCAAAGTTTCGGCCTGCTCTGTTTAGAAATGCCTCGATTTGGGTACAACTTACATGTCCTTGGAAGGAAAAAATGGAGAAAGAAGATGTGGTACTTATGTACAATGAAATATTACTCAGCAATTAAATCAATGAAATAAGGCCAGTGGCAGCAACTCGTGGAGACTGAGGTACGATCATTCTAAGTGACATAAGTCAGACATAAAAAGAGAATTATCATAAGGTATCACTTATAGATAGTATCTAAAATGCTTTCACATGAACGCAATTACAAAACAGAAACGGAGTCACACATTTAGAAAACACACTTATGGCTGCTAAAGGAGAAAGGTGGGGCGGGGTGATGCATAAACCAGGAGGTTGAAATTAGCACAGATACGGTTCCATAAACAAAATAGGTATTCGACAGGACCTACTCTATAGCTCAAAGAGCTGGACTCAGCACACTGTTGTCACCAGAAAAGGATATATAAGACTGGTAAGAATCTGTAAAAGAATTTATTGATGTCTCTCTTTAAGTGAATCAAGTGGATAGATGTAGAGCAGGAAGAAACCCAGTATTGAAAATCAGCTATACCCCATTATAAAATTAAATAACAAGAACAAAATAAAGACAGTGAGAGAGAGAGAAATTCTTACAAAATGTGTTCAAGGGCTGTGATGCAACCTGGACTGACCATATCTAGACACAGAGCTGGATGGGACCTAAGGCTCTACACTCGTTGGTCTGAGAGGCTTCGTGAGGATGGGACAGCAAATGCAGCACTTTTAGAGTAATACTGCCTGGCCCCCATTCCATGGGTTCCATATCTCCAGGTGCAGGGGACCCTTCGTACAGCTAAAACATGCATGGCACATCCAGAGGATGGTACACCGTCTGATCGGGAAGAGTTTGGAAAAGTCACCTCATCTCCACGTCTCCTGGTATTCGGGTTCCCCAGCTCCTTTCCTTAGAGTCTCCCCACTTTGGGAAGGCAGCACACTCAACAGCCGGTTTTGCACGGCTTGGAATTTTCCGGTGAAGAAGGGGAATGGCGGGATGGAATGAGACACAAGCCTTAGATGTTTGGACAGGCATATGCCACTCTAGTTTCCTACCTGGAAGAAGAATTTCCCTATCCTTCAGGTGCCCCAGTAACTGGAATGGGTCTGTAGAAATCCTGCCCCTTTGTATCTGCTTCCCTAAACAAGTTGAAAACCGGTGCTCAGGGGCACTGCAATTCACAAACATGCAGGGTTGTAATTGACACCTCTAATGGAGTCATTTCTTGAGCCAAGTATTCGTAAAGGCCTTGTAAGCAAGGCAGAATTGCAGGAAAGGGATTTCAAGGGGTAGTTTGCACTCGTCATTAAAGCACATGCAAAGCTGCTGAACATCGCCAATGATGCAGTTTGCCAAAAAGGCTGTATGCGTTATTCCTTAATCTATTCAGGAAAAACCCTTACTCCATTTTTGGCCAACAGAACAGGCGGGCAATGTAAATTAATACTACAAAGAGATATCACTTCGCACCAGTCAGAATGGCCAACCTCACAAACTGTAAAACCTGAAATGCAGGACAGGGCGTGGAGAAAAGGGAACCCTGACAAGCTGATGGTGGGAATGTAAATTGCTAACAGCCACTCTGGAGAAGTGGGTGGTGATTCCTTAAAAATCTAAAAACCAGAGCTTCAGAGCATATGGCGCTTCCACTCCTGGGCCTGTATCTTGGAAAAAACGTAAATTGACAGGACCCAGGCACTCTAAAATTTATGCAGCCCTGTTTACAAGAGCCTCTACTCGGAAGCTACCTAAAAGTCCTTGGAAGGAAGAATGGATAAAGAAATTATGGTAGATATGTACAATGGAATATTACTCAGCCATGAAGTGAATGAAATAAGGCCATTTAGGGCCACTCAGAAGGACCTACATACATTCATACTAAGTGTCATAAATCAGGCAATGAAAACTATCATATGATATTACTTATCGGTGGAATCTAAAAATTGATAGAAAGGTACTATCTTACAACACAGAAACAGAGTCCCAGACTTAGAACACAAACTTATGGTTACCAAACTGGAAAGGTGTGTTGGAGGCATAAATCATGAGGTTGGAGTTAGTATATACATATTTACAGAGAGAAAACTTGTAATCAACATGGACCTGCTGTAGAGCACTTGGAACTCTTCTCAACACCCTTTAGCAACCTCAATGGGAAAATAATTCTAAAAAGAATATATAGTTATCTCTGTATAAATGAATCATGTTGGTGTATGTCAAAAATGAACACAACATGATAAATCAACTATGTACTCCATTATAAATTTAAAATTAAGTTAAAGAAAAGAAAAATGATCACTAAATTTGTTTAGTCGCAGTGAACGTACTAGTGTCACATCCCTGGACACAGACACAATTTGGTCCCAAGGCTGGACTGTTGTGGGCCTGAGGACCTCGGGAGGATATGCCAGCTAATTCGCCCCCCTTGAACATGTAGTACCTGGTCCCCTCTGCATGGGATCACTATCTCCAGATCTAAGTGTGCCCTCATACTACTAAACCAACCCTCTGACACCCAAAGGATGGTGGACTCTCTGGGCTGGATGACATTTGGAAAATCACCTGCTCTCAACATATGCTGGTGTTTGGGTTCCGACCTCCCGACTCCTTCATAAGGGTCATCCCACTCTACAAGACAGCACCCTCAACAGGTGATTTTGCAGGGGTTTATACTTGTTCGGGGGATGAAGGGTAAGGGGGAAGAAGGAATGGGACAGAAGCCCTTACATGTTTGGTCAGGCACATTCCACTCTAATTTAATACCCAAGAACAGGACTTGCCCTACATCTAAGGTTGTGTCAGTAACCAGAGAGGGACAGTAGAAATCCTGCCGCCTTCTGTTTACCATAACAACAATTTTAAAACTGGACCTTATACGCACTTCATATTCACAATGCCTGGGGAGCTGTAAATGACAACAGCCCTCAAAAAATGTCTTGGGGTAGGTAATCGAAGTAGACTTCAAAACAAGGCAACCTTTCAATAACCCTTTTTCTAGGGGTAAATCTTACTGACACTGTTCAAAAAAAAAGCACATATGAAGATACTCACCATTGCTTTATGTTAGACAAATGCAAATCAGATGTACAAAGAAGTATCACCTGGAACCACTCAGAATAGCCACCATCACAATGTCTACAAACAAGAAATGCTTCAGAGGGTGTGGAAAAAAGAGAAACCTACTACTTTTTTTTTTTTTTAATCTGCGTTGGGTCTTCATTGCTGCGCGCGGCTTTTCTATAGTTGCAGCAAGCGGGGGCTACTCATCATTGTGGTACAAAGCCTTCTCTTTGTGGTGGCTTCTCTTGTTGTGGAGCACAAGCTGTAGGCACACAGGCTTCAGTAGTTGTGGCTCGTGGGCTCTAGAGCGCAGACTGAGTAGTTGTGGTGCACGGGCTTACTTGTTCTGTGGCATGTGAGATCTTCCCGGGCCAGGGCTCCAACCTGTGTCCCCTGAACTGGCAGGCAGATTCTTAACCACTGCACCACCAATTCTATGCTATCGGTGGCAATGCCAATTGGTAACAGCCACTATGGAGCACAGAATGGAGGTTACCAGAGTAAGGGGAGGTGGGAGGGATAAATTGGAAATTGGGATTGACATATACACACCACTATATATAAAAGAGATAACAAATAAGGGCTTACTGTATAGCACAGGGAACTCTACTCAATACTCTGTAATGACCTGTATGGGAAAGGAATCCAAAAAGGATTGGATATATGTATAACTGTTTCACTGTGCTGTGCAGCAGAAAGTAACACAACATTGTAAATCAACTCTATTCCAAAAAAATTGAAATTGAAATGAAATGAAGTAAAATAAAATAAAATAGAGCTACCAGATGATCCAGCAAGTTCACTCCTGTGTGCATATCTGGAGGAAAGCATAAATCGAAAAGACACATCTTCCCCAATGTTCACTGCAACACTTTTTACAATAGCGAAGACATGGAAGCAACCAAAATGTCCATCAACATATGAATATAGGTAAAGAATATGTGATACATATATATAATGGAATATGACTCAGCCATAAAATAGAAGAAAATAATGTCAGTTGCAGTAACATGGATGGACCTAGAGATGATTGTACTAAGTGAAGTAAGTCAGACAGAGTAAGACAAATATTGGATGATATCACTTCTAGGTGGAAGCTAAACATTGATACAAATGAACTAACTTACAAAACAGAGGCAGACTCACAGACTTGGAAAACAAACTTATGGTTACCAAAGGGGAGAGGTGGGGGGTAGGGATAAATCAGGAGCTTGGGGTAAACATACGAATACTACTATATATAACAGATAAGCAACAAGGACCTACTGTATAGCACAGGGAGCTCTACTCAGTATTCTGGGAATACCGTTATCAGAAAAGAATCTGATAAAGAATGAATATATGCATATGTGTAACTGAATCACTTGCTGTGCAGCTGAAATGAACACAACATTGTAAATCAACTATACTCCAATAAAATTTAAATTTCAAAATAAAGAAAATCACCTATATTTCAAAAGAAAAAAAAAAAGAATTCCCATCTCTTTATATGGCTTGATAGCTTACTTTTTTAGTGCTCAATATTATCCCATTCCCAGAATATATTAATACTATATCATTTCATTCACCTATTGGAGGACACCTTAGTTTCATTCACATTTTGGCAATATTGAATTAGGTGCTATAAGTATCCATATGCAGGTTTTCCTCTGGAAGTATGTTTTAAACTACTTTCAGTAAATATCCATGAGAACACTTGACGGATTGTACAGTAAGGGAATGCTCAATATTCTAGCAAGTGTCAATCAGACTACCAAAGTAGCTGTATTATTTTTCATTTCCACCAATGACAAATGACATTTCCTATTGTTCCACATCTCCTACAGAATTTGTTCTTGTCATTGTTCACATTTTAGCCATTCTAAGTGTTACATAGTGGTATGGAATTGTATTTTTAATTTGCTTTTTCATGGCAGCATGTAATCTGGATTATTCTTCTGTATACTTATATGCATAGTGTCTATTTTCTTTGGTGAGGTGTCCATAAAGTATATTGGTCCACATTTTATTTAGGTTGCTTTCATTTTTTTCTACCCAATCTGTATTTGTTTTATTTATTTTCGTGCCTTGTTGCATTAGCAAGGACTTGGAGTAAAATATGGAAAAGGAGTCATGAAAGGGGACATCCTTGCTTTTACCTGAACTTAGTGGAAAAGCTTCATGGTTTTGACCATTAATCATGATGTAAGATAAAAGTTTCCTGTAAATCTTTGTTATCAACTTGAGAAAGCTCCAGTCTATTTCTTTAACTGAGAGTTTTTATGAAGAATGGGTGTTAGATTTTTTCAAAGGTCTTCTGAATCTATTGATATGCTAATGGTTGTCTTTAAGGTGTTGATATGATGGATATAATTATTTGATTCTAGAATGTTGAACCAGCCTTTCATACCTGGGATTATTTCCTCTCATTCATGATATAAAATTCTCTCAAAATATTGTTGGATTCGATTTGGTAATATTTTGTTGAGGATTTTTGCATTGATGTTCCTGAGAGATATTGGTCAGTTTTCTTTACTATTCATATGTTCTTCTAAGTTTGGATGTTGTGGATTTAGTGTCAGACATTCATTTGGGGAGATTCTCAGTCATTTTTAAAAAATATTTTCTGTTCTTTATTATCTTTATTCTCCTCCTGCTATACCCATTATGTATAGGTCACAGCATTTTTCATTGTTCCACAATTATTGATTACTCTGTTCTGTTGATTTCTTTCCTGCCCATTTTCTCTTTTCTTTTGAGATTTAAAGGTTTCTCCTGATACGTCTTCAAGCTCACAGATATTTCTCCTCAGCCAGCTCTTTGACTGCTAAAACAAAATACGAGAGACTTGGTATTTTATAAACAACAGAATATTTTTGTTTTCTCATAATTGCTGAGGCTGAAAAGTTCAAGAACAAGTAACCAGGGGCTTCCCTGGAGGTGCAGTGGTTAAGAATCTGCCTACCAATAAAGGGGACAAGGGTTCGAGCCCTGGTCCAGGAAGATCCCACATACCATGGAACAACTAAGCCCGTGCACCACAAATACTGAGCCTGTGCTCTAGAGGCCACAGGCCACAACTACTGAGCCCGTGAGCCACCACTACTGAAACCCACACGCCTAGAGCCCGTGCTCCACAACAAGAGAAGCCACTCAATGAGAAGCCCGCGCACCGCACCAAAGACCCAACACAGCCAAAAAATTAATTAATTAATTATCTAATTATTTTTTTAAAAAAAAGAACAAGTTGCCAGCTGACTTAGTGTCTGGCGAGGGACCAATTTCTGGTTCATAATGTGGGTCTTCTCGCTCGGCAATGAAATCATGGAATGGGCATAAGATCTTCTGTGTGCTACATTTATTAGGTCACTAATCCCATGTTTGAGGTCTCTGGCCTCATAACCTAATCACCTCCCAAAAGCCCCACCTCCTAATACCATCAACATGGGAGCTAGGTTTCAAAATTTTAAAATTAGAGGTACAAAATATTTACACCATAACAGGGACCACAGAGTTAACTGATTTTTCCTTTCATGTTAAAGGTTTGCACATTTATATTTATTATATAATCCCAAAACCCTTGTTTTTTTTTTTTTTTATAAGATTCTTTTTCCGTATACGCCAGTACAGACCACTGATTAGAGTTCCCTGTGCTATAAAGCAGGTCTTTATCTATTTTATATATAGTAGTGTGTATAAGTCAGTCCCAATCTCCCAATTTATCCCTTCCCCACTTATTCCCTGGTAACCATAAGTTTGTTTTCTATATCCATGATTCTATTTCTGTTGTGTAAATAAGTTCATTTGTACCTTTTTTTTTTCTTTTTTAGATTCCTCATATAAGCAATATCATATGATATCTGTCTTTCTGTGTCTGACTTGCTTCACTCAGTATAACAATCTCTAGGTCCATCCATGTTGCTACAAAACCCTTAATTGTTAAGGATAACTCTCAATTTTTCCCAGTATCATCAGCAATTCTTTCTGGCAGACACGTGATAACACTTTTTAAACAGGGATATTGAGACCAAGGCTCCTGACCTGCAAACAAACAAAACATCATTCATATAGTGAAAACTTTGCAAATCAAAGGATGAAAGCACTTGGTCTAAATCCCTTTGCACCCACTGCTGACAGAGGGCAGAGGAGTTTGACTCACTAATCTTCCTTACGTGCACTTCTTCCTAATGGGGTATTCTATGTAAAACTTATAAGAAGCGGGGATGTATCATGGAACACACCAATCGCTACTACAGATTCTGAAGCAGCAAAACAAAACAAAACAAAAAAAAAACATGATGAATCCATCCAAAGGGTTCTGTCCACATTGTTACAATAGTTTCCTTCACACTGTGAACCCTTTTCAAACCCTATCACTTGAACCTATTTTTATTTTTTTCAACAAAAATAATGTTAATCTGCAGTCAGACGCTCCAGTAATATTACACTATCCCTTGTGCAAGTATGTAGGGATTTGAGGAGCTATGGGAGGCCACCATGAGAGGTTGCCTAGAGTAATTAGGACATTTCATTTAATGTTGGTTCTTCTCCCTAAGATGTCTGCTATCCTCTTCTTTTTGTAGCTACTAGCATTGAGAAAGTGACCAAGATAAGGCCCTTCTCTTTTACTGCCCATGAATGCAACTGTGATTAACCCCACAGAACTTGGTGCTTCCAGAATCCCCTGAACCTACTGACCCTCCATGCATGGCATGACATAGATAAGGATGGTGACGTGTATCCTTGTATAGAGCATGTTATAAAATGTTTGACTCTTCCCTTCCTCATAATTCCAAAGAATAGATTTCTTTGGATTTCTGCTTAATGCTGCTGGAGTTGGTACAAAAGTTGAGGGAGGTATCAGGGCACACCAAAAGAGAGGGTAACTGCACAGCAAATACAAGCAGGTACATTTCTGTGTAGTTTCAAGCAGCTTATTTGCTATATCAACCATGGTGACATGTTGACCCTTCCTCTTTCTACTAGTAGTACAACAAACATAAAGGATATTTAGGCTGCTTGTTTTATCCCCACCTCTCACAATTGATCTGCATTAACATATAGGACAATGAAGGGCCCTTTCTACCATCTTAACCAATATTTGAGAACTAGAAAATGTCCAGATTTTTCTGGGGTTTATTTTCATATTCCCCAATCAGGCCTATGAAGGAATCTTACCTATTGTGTTTAGTGAAGTCATATCTCTGACGGCATCCCATCATCAACAAAACTGGAAAGAAATTTGAAGGGTCTTCGATTTTACCATATTTGAAATAACAATATTTTAGCCTGCCACGTTTTTGGATTTTAGAAAAAAATATTTTAAATGAGACAAAAAATCATTTTTATGACACAAAAAGACAGCAATAGTTTTATATTTTTATCTGTTCCACTTGCACACAAGTGTCTCATGGGGTTATGTAAAGCTCTCCTGTTGGGTGCTGTGCATGGTGCAAGTATGGATTAAAGCTTAGGAATCTTAAGCTTCAGTCACCTGAAACATTTAAATTAGGATGCAAGCAATCCTGTGCAACATTTGAAAAGAGCAAGACACTCTCTTTATTTTATTTGTTAGGTAATGAATCTGTCTTTTCCCCAAGGAGAGAAACAAGTGGCATCTTCCATCAATGTGTTGCACAAATATCTTTGAACAGAGAGTGCAAGCAGAGGCTGATACAGGATGTGAAAAAAAAAAAAGAGAGAGACCCTTCTGGCATTTTCTCCTAACTTATTGCAATCTCCCATTTAAAATGTGGGAATAATCAATCTTCTGAGGAAAAAGGCCCAAGGAAGGTTTTTGCTTCTGTGGAATAAGGGGATTGCTAAAGATTTCAGGAGGCATGACGAATTAGTGAGAATGACCATGAGAAATCAGAGAAAAGTCAGATCCATGGATGAAGTGATGTTTACCACTGTGAATCAATGAGAAGTAGGAGCAAATGAAAAGAAAGCTGATACAACATTTTCTGAATAAATGTAACCTTTCAGCTGTCATAGAAAAATTAATACTCACTATGATACAACATATTTAGTTTAGAAAGTTAACTTAAATTTAAAGCTTAATAATTACATTTATTGAAGAAATGAAAACATATTTGTGGTTTAGAATAAATAATGTGTTCTGCTACAGGTAAGAAGTCTACATAAATAAATAGAAATAAGACTAAATAAATAAAGAGGAAAATAACAAATTAGATGTTATTAACATTAAAAACTGACACTCATCTAAAGAAAGAGAAGGAGAGAGAGAAAGAGAGAAGAACTCATCTCAAGCATGTATTAAAAACTCCTAAATAAGAAGTCTTCAGATGTTAAAAAAAAAAGGAAGTCTTCAATAAGAAGATAATGGAATAGCAAAATGGGGGAAATATACCAAAAGATATTTCAAAAAAGAGAGTACAGAATGTTAAGTAAACATATCAAAAGATGCTTGGCTTCTTAGTAGTCAATTAAATGCAAAAGCGTGATACCTGGAATTATCACTCACCAACCAGAAAGTTCAAATGAAAATGACAGGTATTATCAAGTTTGACAAGAATGTGTATAATCCTTGAATCTCATTCACTGCTGCTGAAGATGAAAAATCATACAAATGTTTTGAAAATATTTAGACATATCTAAAAAGATAAACACAAGAAAGCTATGACTCGAAAATTTTACTACTACGTGTATACTGAACAATAATTTATACACACACCACCAAAGCTCAAGTTCTAGAATTTATATACCAGTGCTGTTCTCAATAGACACAAACTGAAAATCACTCATATTGTAATACACATTGGAATAAATTAATTAATAGTTAAATATTTACATTATGGAATCCTATGCAACAGTGGCAATGCATGATCACAACAACAGGCAACCATATAGGCATATTCACAAACAACATAAAATAAAAAAGCCCAATCCAACAGTGATTTTACTGTGCCATAACATTGATATAAAATACAAAATACAGGTAAAGTTATCTTTTTGTTAGATACCAGAACAATATTAAACCTTAAGGGGAGTCACTAGAATGGGACCAGGGGGCCTCTGAGTATCTGGCAATTTTCTGTGTCTTTATCTAGAAGCTATGTTTAGAGTGTATTCAGATGCTGAATTTTCTGAAATTTGTCATTTCCTTACAAACCATGCATGTTTTTCGTTGTTTTTTATACATAACAAAAACTAAAAAAGATAGACCGGGAAGGTAATTGTATTAGCACTTTAATATCCATGCTTTTCAAGGTGGAAGTGAAAAGTATTAAATACTTGACATTGTGATTACTTCTTAAAAGTAAGGTGAAAATTTGAGGTTAATAAATAAGACATGCTTCTTCATATATAATCCTCAAAGAGGAGGGGTAGAAAGGAGTATTATTATTTTTTTCTTTAATACAGAATCGTTAAGATAGAAAATAATGAAAACAGACTAGGTTTAAAAAAGAGCACACTGGACTTCCCTGGTGGCACAATGGGTAAGAATTTGCCTGCCAATGCAGGGAACAGGGGTTCCATCCCTGGTCTGGGAAGATCCCACATGCCACAGAGCAACTAAGCCCGTGTGCCACAATTACTGAGCCTGTGCTCTAGAGCCTGCAAGCAACAACTATTGAGCCTGCATGACACAACTACTGAAGCCCATGCACCTAGAGCCCATACTCCACAACAAGAGAAACCACCGCAAGGAGAAGGCCGTGCACCACAACGATGAGTAACCCCTGCTTCTCTAGTAACAACTGGAGAAACCCTGTGCAGCAACGAAGACCCAACACAACCAAACATTTAAAAAATTAAATCTTTTGACTTCTGAGATGACTCACTCACGTGGCTGTAGGTAAGAGGCCTCAGTTCCTTGCCACATGGATCTCTCCTTAGGGCTGCTTGAGTGTCCTCATGACATGGCAGCTGGCTTACCCCAGGATGAGTGATCTAGCAGAAACCAAAGCAGAAGCTGCAATGTCTTTTATAACTTTGGAAGCTGCACTTTGTCATTTCTGCAATTTCTTATTAGTTAAACAGTCAACCCTTTTCAAGTGCGAGGAGCCACACTGGTACATGGAGACTGGGAGATAATTAGGGGATAATTAGGTCCATCTTGGAGGCTGGCTACCAAAGTGGCTGACTAGCCAAAGTCTGAATTTTGTTTTCTTCATTTCTGGAGAGAAAATGGTCAGTGAACCTCATTGGTGGTCTTTGAGATGTACCAAAGCTACCTCTTGCTCTCACCCCCAGCTGTGTGGCTGACAGGGTCTTGGTGCTCCAGCCGGGTGTCAAGCCTGTGCCTCTGAGGTGGGAGAGCCGAGTTCAGGACATTGGTCTACCAGAGACCTCTGGCACCTTGTAATATCAAATGGCGAAAGCTCTTCCAGAGATATCCGTCTCAACGCTAAGACCCATCTCCACTCAGAGACCAGCAAGATCCAGTGCTGGACATCCCATGCCAAACAACTAGCAAGACAGGAATGCAGGCCCACCCATTAGCAGAGAGGCTGCCGAAAATCACAATAAGGTCACAGACACCCCAAAACACACCACCAGATGCGGATCTGTCCACCAGAAAGACAAGATCCAGACACACCCACCAGAACACAGGCACCAGTCCCCTCCATCAGAAAGCCTACACAACCCACTGAACCAACCTTAGCCACTGGGGGCAGACACCAAATACAACGGGAACTACGAATCTGCAGCCTCTGAAAAGGAGACCCCAAACACAGTCCCCAAAGCCAAATGAGAAGACACAGAAACACACAGCAGATGAAGGAGCAAGGTAAAAACCCACCAGACCAAACAAATGTGGAGGAAATAGGCAGTCTACCTGAAAATGAATTCAGAGTAATGATAATAAAGATGATCCCAAATCTTGGTACTGGAATGGAGAATAGACAAGAAACGTTTAACAAGGACCTAGAAGAACTAAAGAGCAAACAAACAATGATGAACAACACAATAAACGGAATTAAAAATTCTCTAGAAGGAAACAATAGCAGAATAACTGAGGCAGAAGAATGGATAAATGACCTGGAAGATAAAATAGTGGAAATAACTACTGCAAAGCAAAATAAAGAAAAAAGAATGAAAAGAATTGAGGACAATCTGAGACATCTCTGGGAAAACATTAAACGCACCAACATTCGAATATAGGGGTCCCAGAAGTAGAAGAGAAAAAGAAAGACACTGAGAAAATATTTAAAGAGATTATAGTTGAAAACTTCCCTAATATGGGAAAGGAAATCGTTAATCAAGTCCAGGAAGCGCAGGGAGTCCCATACAAGATAAACCCAAGGAGAAACATGCCAAAACATCTATTAATCAAACTATCAAAAATTAAATACAAAGAAAAAATATTAAAAGCAGCAAGGGAAAAACAACAAATAACATACAAGGGAATCCCCGTAAGGTTAACAGCTGAACTTTCAGCAGAAACTCTGCAAGCCAGAAGGGACTGGCAGGACATATTTAAAGTAATGAAAGGGGAAAAGCTACAACCAAGATTACTCGACCCACCAAGGATCTCGTTCAGATTCGACAGAGAAATTAAAACCTTTACAGACAAGCAAAAGCTAAGAGAATTCAGCACCACCAAACCCGCTTTACAACAAATGCTAAAAGAACTTCTCTAGGCAGGAAACACAAGAGAAGGAAAAGACCTACAATAAGAAACCCAAAACAATTAAGAAAATGGTAATAAGAACATACATATCAATAATTACCTTAAATGTAAATGGATTAAATGCTCCAACCAAAAGACATAGACTGGCTGAATGGATCCGAAAACACGACCGGTATGTATGTGGTCTACAAGAGACCCACTTCAGACATAGGGACACATACGGATGGAAAGTGAGGGGATGGAATAAGATATTCCATGCAAATGGAAATCAAAAGAAAGCTAGAGTAGCAATTCTCATATCAGACAAAAAAGACTTTAAAATAAAGACTATTACAGGAGACAAAGAAGGACACTACATAATGATCAAGGGATCAATCCAAGAAGAAGATATAACAATTGTATAATTTTATGCACCCAACATAGGAGCACCTCAATACATAAGGCAAATGCTAACAGCCATAAAAGGGGAAATCGACAGTAACACAATCATAGTAGGGGACTTTAGCACCCCTCTTTCACCAATGAACAGATCATCCACAATGAAAATAAATAAGGAAACACAAGCTTTAAATGATACATTAAACAAGATGGACTTAATTGATATTTATAGGACATTCCATCCAAAAACAACAGAATACACTTTTTCTCAAGTGCTCCTGGAACATTCTCCAGGATAGATCATATCTTGGGTCACAAATCAAGCCTTGGTAAATATAAGAAAATTGAAATCGTATCAAGTATCTTTTCCAACCACAATGCTATCAGACTAGATATCAATTACAGGGAAAAAGTCTGTAAAAAATAAAAACACATGGACACTCAACAATACACTACTTAATAACCAAGACATCACTGAAGAAATCAAAGAGGAAATAAAAAAATACCTAGAAACAAATGACAATGAAAACATGAAGACCCAAAACCTATGGGATGCAGCAAGAGCAGTTCTAAGAGAGAAGTTTGTAGCAATACAATCCTACCTCAAGAAACAAGAAATATCTCAAATAAACAAGTTAACCTTACACCTAAAGCAATTAGAGAAAGAAAGAAAAAAAAAAAAAAACAAAGTCAGCAGAGGAAAGACATCATAAAGATCAGACCAGAAATAAATGAAAAAGAAATGAAGGAAACAACAGCAAAGATCAAAACAACTAAAAGCTGGTTCCTGGAGAGGATAAACAAAATTGATAAACCATTAGCCAGACTCATCAAGAAAAAAAGGGAGACGACTCAAATCAATAGAATTACAAATGAAAAAGAAGAAGTAACAACTGACACTGCAGACATACAAAGGATCATGAGAGATTACTGCAAGCAACTATATGCCAATAAAATGGACAACCTGGAAGAAATGGACAAATGCTTAGAAAAGCACAACCTTCCAAGACTGAACCAGGAAGAAATAGAAACTACAAACAAACCAATCCCAAGCACTGAACTTGAGACTGTGATTAAAAATCTTCCAACAAACAAAAGCCCAGGACCAGATGGCTTCACAGGCAAATTCTATCAAACATTTAGAGAAGAGTTAACACCTATCCTTCTCAAACTCTTCCAAAATATAGCAGAGGGAGGAACTCTCCCAAACTTATTCTATGAGACCACCATCTCCCTGACACCAAAACCAGACAAAGATGTCACAAAGAAAGAAAACTACAGGTCAATATCACTGATGAACATAGCTGCAAAAATCCACTGCACAATACTAGCAAACAGAATCCAACAGCGCCTTAAAAGGATCATACACCATGATCAAGTGGGGTTTATCCCAGGGATGCAAGGATTCTTCAATACATGCAAATCAATGTGATACACCATATTAAAAAACTGAAGGATAAAAACAATATGGTCATCTCAATAGATGCAGAAAATGCTTTCGACAATATTAAACACCCATTTATCATAAAAACCCTCCAGAAAGTAGGCATAGAGGGAACTTTCCTCAACATAATAAAGGCCATATATGACAAACCCACAGCCAGCATCGTTCTCAATGGTGAAAAAGTGAAACCATTTCCACCAAGATCAGGAACAAGACAAGGTTGCCCACTCTCACCACTATTATTCCACACACTTTTGGAATTTTTAGCTACAGCAATCAGAGAAGAAAAAGAAATAAAAGGAATCCAAATCAGAAAAGAAGAAGTTAAGCTCTCACTGTTTGCAGATGACATGATACTATACATAGAGAATCCTAAAGATGCTACCAGAAACCTACTAGAGTTAATCAATGAACTGGTAAGGTTGCAGGATACAAAATTAATGTACAGATATCTCTTTCATTCCTATACACTAAAGATGAAAATTCTGAAAGAGAAATTAGGGAAACACTCCCATTTACCACTGCAACACAAAGAATAAAATACCTAGGAATAAACCTACCTAAGGAGACAAAAGACGTTTACTCAACAAATTATAAGACACTGATGAAAGAAATCAAAGATGACACAAACAGATACAGAGATATACCATGTTCTTGGATTGGAAGAATCAGCATTGTGAAAATGACTCTACTACCCAAAGCAATCTACAGATTCAATGCAATCCCTATCAAACTACCAATGGAATTTTTCAGAGAACTAGAACAAAAAAATTTCACAATTTGTATGGAAACACAAAAGACCCCGAACAGCCAAAGCAATCTTGAGAAGAAAAACAGAGCTGGAGGAATCAGGCTCCCTGACTTCAGACAATACTACAAAGCTACAGTAGTCAAGACAGTATGGTACTGGCACAAAAACAGAAATATAGAGCAATGGAACAGGAGAGAAAGCCCAGACATAAACCCATACACATATGGTCGCCTTATTTTTGATAAAGGAGGCAAGAATATACAATGGAGAAATCACAGCCTCTTCAATAAGTGGTGCTGGGAAAACTGGACAGCTACCAGCAAAAGAATGAAATTAGAAGACTCCCTAACACCATACACAAAAATAAACTCAAAATGGATTAAAGACCTAAATGTAAGGCCAGACACTATCAAACTCTTAGAGGAAAACATAGGCAGAACACTCTATGACATCAATCACAGCAAGATCCTTTTTGACCCACCTCCTAGAAAACGGAAATTAAAAAGAAACATAAACAAATGAGACCTAAGGAGACTTAAAAGCTTTTGCACAGCAAAGGAAAACATAAACAAGACGAAAAGGCCACCCTCAGAATGGGAGAAAATATTTGCCAACGAAGCAGCTGACAAAGGATTAATCTCCAAACTTTACAAGCAGCCCATGCAGCTCAATATCAAAAAACAAACAAACAAACAACCCAATCCATAAATGGGCAGAAGACCTAAATAGACATTTCTCCAAAGAAGATATACAGATTGCCAACAAACACATGAAAGAATGCTCAACATCACTGATCATTAGAGAAATGCAAGTCGAAATTACAATGAGGTATCACCACACACAGGTAAGAATGGCCATCATCAAAAAAATCTACAAACAATAAATGCTGCAGAGGTGTGGAAAAAAGGGAACCCTCTTGCACCGTTGGTGGGAGTGTAAATTGATACAGCCACTATCGAGAACGGTATCGAGGTTCCTTAAAAAACTAAAAATAGAACTACCATATGACACAGCAATCCCACTACTGGGCATACACCTGGAGAAAACCATAATTCAAAAAGAGTCATGTTCCACAATGTTCATTGCAGCTCTATTTGCAATAGCCAGGACATGGAAGCAACCTAAGTGTCCATCAACTGATGAATGGGTAAAAAAGATGTTGCACATCTTCAATATAAAATGGAATATTACTCAGCCATAAAAAGAAATGAAATTGAGTTATTTGTAGTGAGATGGATGGACCTAGAGTCTGTCATACAGAGTGAAGTAAGTCAGAAAGAGAAAAACAAATACTGTATGCTAACACATATATGTGGAATCTAAAAAGAAAAGGAAAAGAAACGGTTGGGAAGAATCTAGGGACAGGACAGGAATAAAGACGCAGACATAGAGAATGGACTTGAGGACATGGGGAGGGGGAAGGGTAAGCTGGGACGAAGTGAGAGAGTGGCATGGACTTATATATACTACCAAATGTAAAATAGCTAGCTAGTAGGAAACAGCTGCATAGAAGAGGGAGATCAGCTCAGTGCTTTATGACCACTTAGAGGGGTGGGATAGGGAGGGCGGGAGGGAGACGCAACAGGGAGGAGATATGGGGATATATGGATATGTATAGCTGATTCACTTTGTTCTAAAGCAGAGACTAACACACCATTGTAAAGCAATTAGAGTCCAATAAAGATGTTAAAATTAAATAAATAAATAAATAAATGAATAATTTATGCCCCCCCTCCAAATTAAATCTTTTTTAAAAATAAATAAATAAAAAAGAGCACTCCATGACATGGAACGCTAAACCTAAGTATTTTCAGTACTATAGTAAATGTAAATGGATTAATATCTCCTATTAAAGTGTAATTTTTTATATTATGTGGAACTAAATTTTTTTCACAATATACAGGTAAAATAAAAGAATTACATTAGAAAGGAGAAAACATTCCATGTATTTAAAAACAATAAAACAATAAGCATATAATATGCATCTTAGATATAAGTAGTCTTTAAGTTCAGAACAATTTGTCATTATTGTAATTAGTATTATTATACCAATTTCTTTAAAACATTTCAATACTTGTTGTATTTGAAAAAATATTTTAATATTTTTTCTTCTCTCTTTTGTGGTCTAATACATGGTAAGTATTTAGCTGCTAACATAACTTAAAAATATATTTTGTTTTTTTACAGCCGAACAAAACTGAATCAAGAAGAAATAGATAACTTGAACATACTGATCACTAAAAGCAAAATAGAGGGCTTCCCTGGTGGCGCGGTGGTTGAGAATCTGCCTGCCAATGCAGGGGACACGGGTTCGAGCCCTGGTCTAGGAAGATCCCACATGCCGCGGAGCAACTGGGCCCGTGAGCCACAACTACTGAGCCTGAGCGTCTGGAGCCCGTGCTCCACAACAAGAGAGGTCACGATAGTGAGAGGCCCACGCACCGTGATGAAGAGTGGCCCCCGCTCGCTGCAACTAGAGAAAGCCCTCGCACAGAAACGAAGACCCAACACAGCCAAAATAAATAAATAAATAACTAGAATTTAAAAAAAAAATAGAATCTGTAATTTAAAAAACTCCCTACCAACAGAAGTCCAGGATCAGATGGTTTCACAGGCAAATTCTACCAAATATAAAAAGCAGAACTTACACTGATTCTTCTCAAACTCTTCGAAAAGATTGAAGAGTAAGGAATACTTCCAAAGACATTCTATGAAGCCACTATCACGCTGATATCAAAAACAGATGGGGAGGGGGGACTTCCCTGGTGGCACAGTGGTTAAGAATCTGTCTGCCACTGCAGGGGACATAGGTTCGAGACCTGGTCTGGAAAGATCCCACATGCCATGGAGCAACTAAGCCTGTGTGCCACAACTACTGAGCCTGCGCTCTACAGCCCACGAGCCACAACTACTGAGCCTGATAGCCACAACTGCTGAAGCCCACGCACCTAGAGCCCATGATCTGCAACAAAAGAAGCCACCACAATGAACAGCCTGCACACCACAATGAAGAGTAGCCCCCGCTCACCGCAACTAGAGAGCGCCCGAGCACAGCAACGAATGCCCAATGCATCCAGAAATAAAGAAAGAAAGAAATTTACTTAAAAAAAAAAAACAAATAAAACTGATGGGGACTTTTCTGGTGGTCCAGCAGTTAAGATTTCGCCTTCCAGTGCAGGGGGTGCAGGTTCGATCCCTGGTTTTGGAGCTAAGATCCCACATGCCTCACAAACAAGAAACCAAAACATAAAACAGAAGCAATATTGGAACAAATTCAATAAAGACTTTTAAAAAAAACACAGAGAAAGACACTACCAAAAAAGAAAACTGCAGGCCAGTATCGTTGATAAATATAGATGCAAAAATTCTCAACTGAATATTAGAAAACCGAATCCGACAACACATAAGAGGATCATACACCATGACCAAATTTGATTCACCCCAGTTTCACAAAGCTGTTTCAACATATGCAAATCAATCAACATGATACACCCCATTGACAAAGGAAAAACAAGAAACAAACGATCATCTCAATAGATGGCGAAAAAGCATTTGAAAAGCTTCAACATCCATTCATGGTAAAAACACTTACCAACGTGGGTACAGAGGAAACATATCTCAACATAATAAAAGCTATTTATGACAAACCCACAGCCAATATAATACTCAACGTTCATAAGCTGAAAGCCTTCCCGCTAACATCTGGAACAAGACAAGGATGCCCACTCTCACGTCTTCTCTTCAACATAGTATTGGAAGTCCTAGCCACAACAATCAGACAAGAAAAAGAAATAAAATCTAACCAAATTGGAAGGGAAGAGGTAAAGTTGCCATTATATGCAGATGACATGATAATATATATAAAGGAAACCCTAAAAATTCCACACAAACACTACTAGAACTGATAAACAAATTCAGCAAAGTAGCAGGATACAAGATTAACATATATAAATTGGTTGCATTTCCTGGTTTTTCTTTCTTTTTTTTTTAAATTTATTTTGGCTGCATTGGGTCTTCATTGCTGTGCACGGGCTTTCTCTAGTTGTGGCCAGTGGGGACTAGACTTTCTTGTGGTGCGCAGGCTTCTCATTGCAGTGGCTTCTCTTGTTGTGGAGCACGGGCTCTAGGCATGCAGGCTTAAGTAGTTGTGGCACATGGGCTCAGTATTTGTGGCTCACTGGCTCTAGAGTGCAGGCTAAGTAGTTGTGGCACACAGGTTTAGTTGCTCCACGGCATGTGAGATCTTCCTGCATCAGGGCTCAAACCCGTGTCCCCTGTATTGGCAGGCGGAGTCTCAACCACGGAGCCACCAGGGAAGTCCCTGGTTGCATTTCTTTACACTGACAATGAAATATCAGAAAGGAAATGTAAACAAGCAATCCTTTTTTTAATGGCATCAAAAAAATAAAATGCTTAGGAATAAACCTCACCAAGGAGGTGAAAGACTTATATACTGAGAACTACAAAACATTAGTAAAGGAAGCTGAAGATGATTCAAAGAAATGGAAAGACATCCCACGCTCTTGGATGGGAGGAATTAATACTGTTAAAATGGCTATACTACCCAAAGCAATCTACAGATTTAATGTGATCCCTATCAAATTACCCATGACATTTTCCCCAGAACTAGAACAAATAATCCTAAAATGTATCTGGAACCATAAAAAGTCAGAAATGTGAACACAATCCCCAGGAAAAAGAACAAAGCAGGAGGCATAACCCTCCTAAACGTCAGAAAAGACTACAAAGTTACAGTAATCAAAGCCGCATTGTATTGGCACAGAAAGAGATACATGGATCAATGGAATAGAATCGAGAGCTAAGAAATAAACCCACACACCTATGGTCAATTAACCTTTGACAAAGGAGGCAAGAATATACAATGGGGAAAAGACAGTCTCTTCAGCAAGTGGTGTTTTGAAAGTTGGAGAGCCGTATGCAAATCAGTGAAGTCAGAACATACCCTCACACCATACACAAAAATAAACTCAAAACGGCTTATATGCTTAAATATAAGATAGGACACCTTATAACTCCTAGAAGAGAACATAAGCAAAACATTCTCTGACATAAGTCATACCAAAATTTTCCTAGGTAGTTCTCCCTAGGCAGTACAAATACAGTAAGTCACCTACATACGAACCTTCAAGTTGCAAACTTTCAAAGATGCAAACGTCCATTCGCGTGTCCAATCATGTAAGTTAGTTCACGTGTCTGACATACATTGTCACGTGCGTGCTTCCTCTATATGTGGTTGTGCTTTTGTGTACTTTACAGTACTGTATAGAGTACAGTAGTACAGTACCTTTATTTCAAGCCCAAGATGTCTGGAAGCAAGCGTAAAAGCAGACGTGATGTAGCTGGTACTGTTAAGAAGCGCCAAGCGATAATGACGGAAAAAAAAGTGAAAGTAATTGAGAGAGTGGAGCGAGGCAAAAAGATGTTAGACATCGCTCATTCTTATAATATGAATCATTCAATCATTGGCACGAATCTAAAGAACAAGGACAAGATCATGGAACATGTGAAGTCTGCTGTGCCGACGATGTTGACACAATATCCAAGAAGCATGGAAAAGTGATGGAGGAGATGGAGAAACTTCTCAGTGTGCGGATGCAGGATCAACATCAGCGCTGAGTCCTGCTCAACTTAACGCTGATTCAAGAGAAAGCTAAAAGCCTTTATGAAGACTTGAAGAAGAAACACGGCAAAGAATCAGAGGGCACATCTTTTAATGCCAGCCATGGCTGGTTTCATCGGTTCAAGGCTAGAGCCAGCCTTCACAATGTAAAAGTAAGTGGAGAGACAGCAAGTGCAGATAGGGTAGCTGTCCAGGAACTTCCAGAAACACTTTGAGAAATTATTGATGATGGTGTGTATTTGCCCAACCAGGTTTTTAATGTGGATGAGACACAACTGTACTGGAAGAGGATGCCAGACCGAAGTTACGTCAGTAAGGAGGAAAAGTTGATGCCGGGCTGTAAAGCAGCAAAGGATAGGCTAACTGTTGTTTGGTGGCAATGCTTCCGGTGAATTGAAGCTGAAACCTCTCTTAGTTTATCATTCACAGAACCCAAGAACCCTTAAAAACATAGCCAAGGGCTCTCTTCCTGTTGTGTGGAAGCATAACCCCAAAACCCGGATTACACAGGCCACGTTCCAGGACTGGTTTTGCCACCACTTTATCCCAGATGTAGAGGAATATTGCTTGGAGAAGGACGTTCCAGCAAAACATTCTTTTGCTGCTCGACTATGCTCTGGGCCACCCCCCATTCAGGGATGACTTTCATCCCAACGTCAAAGTACTGCATCTGTCACCAAATACTACGTTGCTCATCCAACCTATGGACCAGGGCGCTATAGCGACTTTCAAGAAATATTATTTATGTCACACTTTTTGTCAGGCAGTAAAGGTAAGTGACAAATCAGGAACAACCTAGGGACAACTTTGGGAGGACTATAACATCTACAAGACCATAAAAAACATTGACTTTGCATGGTGTGAGGGTATGGCAGTCACGATGAGTGGGGTTTGGAAGAACCTTTGCCCACAGTTTGTTCATGATTTTTGTGGATTTGAGAAGGTAGATCAGAAGTCCGAAGAGGTCTTCAGCAATGTAGTGACCCTCAGCGAGAAGCTGGAGCTAGATCTGCAAGGGGACGATTTCGCTGAACTCCTTGCTGTGCAACATGAGGAGCTTACTGATGGAATTGGAGGCCCAGAGAAAGGATGAAGAGGGACAGGAGGAAGAAAAAGTAACTGAAGAACTGAAGAGATTCACGACACAGAAAATGGCAAGGGAATCTTCGTTATTTGAGGAAGCACTGTTAGTTTTTGAGGCACAGGACCCGAACCTAGAATGGGACCCAAAGGTGGCAGCAGCCATTCAGATTGCAATCCAGTGTTACCTTGTCATCTATGATGAGAAAAAAAGAGCTACTACCCAGACATCAATGGATCATTCTTTCAAGAGGGTAGATAGAATTAAATCCAGCAAGGAACCAGAACCTTTGCCATCAACGTCAGGTATGAGTGAAATTGCAGCTTGCCCTCTGTCTCCTACTGCTGATAATCCTTCACCCCTACCATCTCCCACCTCCCCTCCCTCCTCCAACCAGTAACTCTGCTCGCCTGTTCCCTCGATGCCAGCCCGAGTATCCCAGCTGTTGTACTGTATTACTGTACTTTTCAAGTTACTGTACTGTAAGATTAAAAATGCTTTCTTTGTTTTTGTGCTTGTTTTTTATGTATTGTTTGCGTGAAAAGTATTATAAACCTATTACGGTACAATACCATATAGCCGACTGTGTAAGTTGGGTACCTAGGCGAACTTTGTTGGACTTACAAACAAATTGAACTTACAAACGCACTCTTGGAACAGAACTTGTTCATATGTAGGGGACTTACTGTAAAAGCAAAAAAGAAACAGGAACTAATCAAACTTATAAGCTTTTGCACAGCAAAGGAAACCATAATCAAAATGAAAATACAACCTATGGACTGGGAGAAAATATTAGCAAATGATGAGACTGACAAGGGCTTAATTTCCAAACTATACAAACAGCTCATACAACTCAATAACAAAATAACAAACAACTCAATGGAAAAATGGGTAGAAGACCTAAATAAACATTTCTCCAAAGAAGACATACAGAGAGCCAATAGGCACACGAAAAGATGCTCATCATCACTAATTATTAGATAAATGCAAATCCAAATTACAATGAGGTATCACTTCACACTGATCAGAATGGCCATCATTAAAAAAAAATCTACAATTAACAAATGCTGGAGGGGGTATGGAGAAAAGGGAACCCTTCTACACTGTCGGTGGCCATGTAAGTTGGTGCAGCCACTAAGGAAAACAGTATGGAGGTTCCTCAAAAAAACTATAGAGTTGCCATATGATCTAGCAATCCCACTTGTGGACATATATCTAGACAAAACTATAATTCAAAAAGATACATGAAACCCTATGTTCATAGCAGCACTATTTATAACAGCCAAGACATGGAAACAACCTAAATGTTCATTGAAAAACGAGTGTATAAAGAAGGTGTGGTATACGTATACAAAAGATATTACTCAGACATAAAAAAGAATGAAATAATGCCATTTGCAGCAACATGGATGGACCTAGAGATAATGATACTAAGTGAAGTAAGTCAGAGAGAGAAAGACAAATACCATATAATATCACTTATATGTGGAATCGAAAACAGGACACAAATGAGCATGTCAGCGAAACAGAAACAAACACACAGATATAGAAAAGAGAGTTGTGGTTGCCAAGGAGAGAGTGAAGGAAAGATTGGGAGTTTTGGAATAGCAGAAGCAAACTATTCTACATAGGATAGACAACCCACCAAGACCTACTGTATAGCACAGGAAACTATATTCAATATCCTGTGATAAACCATAATGGAAAAGAATAGATATAGACATATAGATATAGATATATAGATATAGATAGATATATAGATAGATATATATAAAACTGAATCACTTTGCTGAACAGCAGAAATTAATACAACAATGTACAAAGGCTGCAGAGGGTGTGGAGAAAAGGGAACCCTCCTGAACTGTTGGTGGGAATGTAAACTGATACAGCCACTATGGAGAACAGTATGGAGATTCCTTAAAAGCTAAAAAATAGAACTACCATATGACCCAGCAATCCCACTACTGGGCATATACCCGGAGAAAACCATAATTCAAAAAGATACAGGTACCACAATGTTCACTGTAGCACTATTTACAATAGCCAGGACATAGAAGCAACCTAAATGTCCATTGACAGATGAATATATAAAGAAGATGTGGCACATCTATACAATGGAGTATTACTCAGCCATAAAAAGGAACAAGATTGAGTTATTTGCAGTGAGGTGGTTGGACCTAGAGTCTGTCATACAGAGTGAAGTAAGTCAGAAAGAGAAAAACAAATACCGTACGCTAACACATATATATGGAATCTAGAAAAATGGTACTGACGAACCTAGTGACAGGGCAGGAATAAAGACACAGATGTAGAGAACGGACTTAAGGACACAGGGGGCAACGGGAGACAGGGACATAGTGAGAGAGTAGCACTGACATATATACACTACCAAATGTAAAATAGCTAGTGGTAAGCTGCCGCATAGCACAGGGAGATCAGCTCGGTGCTTTATGTCCCCCAGAGGGGTGGGATAGGGAGTGTGGGAGGGAGGCTCAAGGGGGGGGGGGGATATGGGGAATATATGTATACATATAGCTGATTCACTTTGTTGTAAAGCAGAAACTAATACAGTGTTATAAAGTAAGTATACTCCAATAAACATGTATTTAAAACACTCACAACATTGTAAATCAACTACACTTGAAAATATTTCTTAAGTGCAAACAATTTTCTGAATGTAAGTTTTACTGTGTGTGTGTGTACCACAGGTTCAATATATATGAATTATGTCAAATTGATTACATTGCTTTTCAAAATAAAGAATTTTTGATATTTTACATCAGCCTCATGTTATAAATGCAGAAAAACTATATTATTTTTTTCTAAAGTTCAGAAATAGCCATTTTGCTCATTCGGTATGCTATAAACCATTAACTCTTAAAAAGGGATTCGTCACCTCTTCCTTCCAAAGAAATATTTCTCCACTCAGACAAGTTTAATAGAATGTTCCACCATGAACTGACTTCCCACCTTAGAGACACGAGATTTGCATCCTGAAATCCCTTTCTTGCAAAAATGTCCAATTATCATCCTAGCATTACAGAAAAGAAATGCTTTTTTCCAGATATCAAATTCCATACAACTTTAGTCAAGACATCATGTATGTTTTTTTCACACACACACACAGACTGTATTTTATTTTTACAAGAGGTAAATCAACTGACACCAAGCACTGTCAATGGATGACCACAACAAAAGTAACAATGATTGCAATTACCAAACACGAAACACACTCATACTATGTCATAATATTGACATTCAGTCCATTAATCCTCCACTGTAACAGCTCCTTTACTTTGCAGTGAAAGACATCATGCATTTTTAAATAATCAGCACTCACCTGAGGTCTTTAAAAATCAACATAAACATAATTTTGTGTTCTTTCATTTACTCTGGTTCTAAGTGGTCATTTCTAAACGAAAGTATTTAAGTATGTTAACGTCATCTTATTTTTTTTTTTATTAACGTCATCTTATAACATCATATTTCAAATGACTACCGTGTCTCCAAAGATGAAATATGAGGAACTCACAATTAGGCTCTCCAAAGTTTTCATCTCTGAATGTGTATGACCCTTCTGCTGAACTCCACACTGTTCATTATTCTCTGAGAATATTCTTTTTCTTGTATGGCCATCTCACATGCTCTTTCATTTCATGAAGTTTTTTCCTACAATGTTATGCCTAGTTTATTTCTGAGAATATGCATTATTTCAGAATGATATTTATAGACACAAAGACTTCTCTATAATTCCCTGAGAGTTTCAAGAACTGCTTCTTCTTTTTTTTTTTTTTTTTTTAATACCTAGATTCTGAAGCTCTCCACAAAGCATTACTAAACTTGCATTTACATAAGTATCTACATATTAATCACACATTAATGCATTCACAATTGTATTATGATTTATTGCTAATTTTGGAGCTGTCTTATTTACCACCCTCTTGGAAATCACTTTAATATTTGCACTTAGGACTTGAAAGAGAATGGATAAATAAAAACCTGAAGAATATGCAAATACAATTTATATATTTCTCATAAAATTAGGTGATTATCTAACCTTTATCCAGAAAAAAAGAAGAGCCCAGATACTCTGCAGGCATGATCCTCGAGAATGTGTGGTCTTCCAGCAGGAAAACATGCAGTAATCCATGTGGCAGAGTTTACCTGTGACCAGCTGGGGTTAGTGACCTATGCATTCCTTACATGCAACATATCAGGAGTGGAAAAAGGGAATTTGTCCGTTGTGGCAATAAGTATAATGAAGATTTGTAGCAGGTCATGCTCATATGTTCAACACAGGTACAATCAAAAGTTTGCTCAATTCTGGTAGATCTAAGTCTGTATCTGTTACCTTGTCTTTAACGAGGAAATGTCAGAACTGACTTACCAAAAAAAAAAAGTGTTTTGTTTGTTTGTTTGTTTTAATTAGAGTCACGGTGAGTAAGGCAGAGTTCAGAACAGCTAATGTTAGTTAGTGATTCTCTCATCAGGAAATACAGTTTCTACTTCCCTGTTTATTCTCCACATCCTGTAGTAAGTAAAGTTTCAATGAAAGATAAATGTACAGCGTGAAAAGAAAAGAAAACTTACATGTGTTGATAAGGTCATTTTGACAGGTTTTACCACGTATGTCGATGTTTCTGGGGATGGACGCAAGCCAGAGCTCCCTACTCTGACATTTTCACTGATGTCATTCCCCTTGATCCTCAATTTGAAAGTGGATAAAAATGTTTTCTATGCTTTCTTCTTTAAGAAATTAAATAAAGAATGCTTTCTAGACATGATCCTCTAATGATTTGTAGTCAGTGGTCATCAACAGAGGAAAAGCACAGAATCTCATCCCCACAGAAGGGTGACATTCAGTCAGGTAAGAAAATTCTCCCCGAAATCAGAGCTTCATCTTTAACATGCAATCAAAGGCTTTCACAGGTTCTTCATCACTCTGCACTCAGCCCTACCATATGGGATTGGCTCTGAGAATCTCACATCAGATGACTGACAAACATGTCATAGTACACTGATCTGGTACCAGATCCTGCCTCTCTTAATGATCTCCCACAGGGACATTGGAATATTCTAGGATATTTCCTGGAGCCCTCTATTCTACACAGGTACACTTCCAAGTAGAAGCAGAAGCTTGGATTCTCACTGGGACCCCTGCTCTGTCCAACCAACCTCTCTAGAAATATGATGTTCTAATCTCTCCTGATTAGAACATTTCAAGGTCTCTCCCTGTGCTAATTTAGTAAAGGTAAAAGAGAAACAAGAAAGAGCAAACTATGCAGGGAGCAATATATAAGATTCCTTTACTTAACGTATTTATCTGATATACCCAAATCCTGAGAAATATAGATTCATTTCATAATGTTCAAGAAAAGAGGAGGAGGAACCTCCATGCCAACAGTATATATAAAATGGAATCAATATTGCATAAGCTCCAGCTTAAGCTTAGCTACGAGGTACTAACCCTTCTCATAAAGAAGCAATAGTTCTCCATCATTTGAAGCACACTGAGGACTCAGACAGCTGGACACTGAAGGTGTAGCCTCCTCACTCGAATTCTGTACCTGCATCACAGAGCAGTGAAATATTCCCAAAGAATTATTAAGGATGAGGGGGGAAGGCGAAATAAAAAAGATGAATCCATAGTCTGTCCTACCGTCTGTTCTGTTGGATGTTACCACCATCTTGGCCCAATATGACCTTCCCACTTTTCTCTGGGTCTCCCTACTTTCCACCTCCATCCTCTCATTGTATCTTACCTACACTTGGGAACGACTCTAGTTTTTCCACTTATCTTTATCAACAAGTAATCCAAATAGCAACTGTGTATATAACTCCTTAGAAACCTCAGGTCTGACTCAGTAATAATACATGACCTTCAAAGTCCAAAGTTTTCCTAATTCCCTTTATTATTATTTTTTTCTAATTTCCATGTACTTACACTCTTAAGACCTCCACTGTTCTCAGGTTCGTCTTCCCTGCAAAATCTGTCAACCTAGACATAGACTTAAGTACCACCCTCTAATTATCTCCTAGGGAATCCAATTTTTAAAAAAGCCTCAGCAAGCCTTATGGACTTTATTAAAGACTCTTTAAGATAACCCATGGGAGATAGCAGCACACCCACAGATATCTATCTAATACACCCTCAGAGTAATTTTTTTTTCTCTTTTATAAAGTCTCTTCTGGCCAATGAAGACTCTCAGCTCTTCTTCTTCAACATATGCAGTGTCTCACCCTTCTGATTGCTCTCTGCTCTATCCCAGGTCCACTCCCTTTCCTGATATTACATTCTTTCCCAATTTTGTATGTTGGTAAAATCAAATAACATAAAATATAACATGTTAGTTATTATAAAGTGCACCGTTCAGTGATATTAAATGCATTCATATTATTGGGCGATCAACATCACCATTTATCTTTCTAATTCTTTTCTACGTTTTAAAACCGTAACTCTATATCCTTTAAATATAACTTTCCTTTTTGTTCCATAACCACCTGAAAAGCGTCATTACCCTCCCAATTTCTGTGGTTTTGACTACCCTAAGTACCCCCATAAAATTGAAATAAGTAGTTGTATTGTTATGACTCACTAAAAGTCACAAAAATGGCATTTTTGGTAGCTAAATTTCCTCAAGATTCATCCATGTTGTAGCATATTCCTAGATCTTTTCCTTCTTAACACTGAATAATATTGTATTATATGGGTATACCACACTTTGCTTATCCAGGAACTAGTGGATGAACACTTAGGTTGCTTTCATATTATAGCTACTGTGATGATTACTGCTCTAAACACTGGAGTACAAATATTTCTTTAAGACCCTGATTTCAATACCTTTGGGTATACCTCATAGTAAAATTCCTGGATCATGTAGTAAGTCTATTTTTCAATATCTGAAAAATTGCCATACTCTTTTGCAAAGCAGCTGTATCATTCTGCATTCCCTCTGACATAGCACAATGGTTCCAACTCCCTCACATCCTCACCAACAGTTGTTTTCTGCTTGTGTATGTGTGTGTGTGCTTGTGTGTGTATGCATGCACACAAATATATAAACATGCATTTAGTGATATGGAGCATCTATTCAAGTGCTTAGTCATTTGTACATCTTTTTGAAGAACCATCTATTCAAGTCTTTTATCCATTTTTGAATCAGGGTGTTTGCTTTTTGTTCAGTTGTAGGAGTTCTCTGTATATTCTGAATAGAAATCTCTTGTCAGATAGATGGCTCTGAAATATTTTCTCCCATCTTGTGGGTTGCCATTTTATTCTGTTTACATTTCTTTGATACACATTTTTTTTAACTTATGTACTGCAAATTGTTTATTTTTTTGTTAGCTGTACCTTTGTTGTTCCTTCGTTTCATATGGAGGAAAACACTGCCAAATCCAATATCATGAAGCTCTTGTCCTGTATCTTCTTCTAAGACTTTTTATATTATTAGGTCTTATATTTAGTTTCTTGATACGTTGATACGTTTAATTTTTGCATATGATGTTAGGTAAGGGTCCATCTTCCTTCTTTTGCATGTTGACCACAAGACTTCTCAGCACCATGTGTTGAAAATACTATCCTTTCTACTTTGAAAAGTCTTGGCAACTTGTCAAAAATCATTTGGCCATATATCAGGGTTTATTTCTGGGTGTTGTATTCTATTCTATTCTATTGGTCTTGAATAAGGGAGAAAATAGTATAACCTATCCAGGTTGATGAAGAACATAAAGAAAGACCAGGACTGAGAATTAGGAGGGCAATATAAAACAGCAGGGAGTAAAAGACAGTGTGAGAGAAGATCTTGTATTTGCGAGTTCATGGAAATAGGATCATGCTAAAACCACTAAGCGCCTGACTTTGAACAATACGGTAAATGTGCCAGCAAGAAACATAACACTTACCCATCTCTGGGAAATATAGTATGGGCATAAAGATAAACTACACACAAATATATTAAAAAGGGAAGGGTTTTCATGGTGTGAGAATATTGTGGCATTTGACATACAATTTACTTCTGTTCTACCATTGTCTCTAAAATTTATCAAAGTGTATATACAAGCAATTCCAATTCTGGTAATGTGCTTGACAGGTTTATATATGAACTTCAGTAGAGCAGTAAATGTACATTCATAGTAGGACTGTTCCCTAAACCAAAAAACAAAACACAAAAACTGCAAAGACTAGAGTTCACTTTGTCAACACACATACAGATGCAATGATGGTTAACGGTCCGAAAACAGAAGGTGAGCATGGGTGCAAGAGGTTAATCCCCAGGCTGGGGTGGGGTGCAGAGTTTGAGGGTAACACAAGTAGAAAAGGCTTTTGTCCTATCCTTGATTTTTGAGGTATGGAAATTCACAGGTCACTACCTTCATTTCAAACTGAATGAATGCACTATTCAATTTTTTTAAACAGGCGAAGGAAACATGAGTGATAATAAATTTCAAACTGTCGCTAATCAAATAAGATACTAAGAAAACTTAAATAATATGATTTAAGAATGAAGTAGAGAGATTGTCCAACATGGTAGCATTCAAAGACCCAGAGCTTGATGCCTCTCATGGGCACACCAAAGTCACAACTGTTTACAGAACAGCAATTGATGAAAAAGGCCGGGACCTACCATAAAAGATGTTTTACAGCTAAAGATATAAGGAAGGCACCTCGACAAGACAGAAAGGAAGGGCAAAATCTCAATAGAGTCAAGACCCATACCACCAAGTGGGTGGCCCACAAATGGGAGAATAATTACAATTTCAGAGGTGCTCCCAGGTAGCAAGGGGTATGAAGCCAACATCAGGCTCCCAAGCCCAGGGATCCTGTTGTGGAAAGAAGAGTTCCTAGAAAGTTGGGCTTTGAAGACCAGTAGTGCTTATTTTCCAGAGAGCCAGAGGGTTGTGGGAAATAGAGATTCCACTCTTAAAAGATGCTCACAAAATCCCACATGATCTGAGAATCAGAACAGAAGCAGTCATTTGAAAGGATCCTGGGTCACACCTACCTCCTGATCTTGGAGAGTCTCCCAGAGAGGCAAGAGGCAACTACAGCACAGCCTCAGGGACAGAGACACTGGCAGCAGCCATTCGGGGGAGCTCCTTCTACCTCGTGGATGCTGGTACCAGCAAGCATAATTTCAGAATCCTCCCTGTAGCTTATCAGCCTCAGGACCGAGCCCCACCCATTTCCACCAGACTACAGACACAAGTACTAGGATGCTGCAGGCCAAGCAACTAACTGAGCAGGGGCATAGCCCCATCCACCAGCAAACAGGCTGCCTTCAGATCCTCTCAGTGCACAGCTGCCCCTGGACATGGGTCCAGCCACCAAAAGCCCCAGGACCAGCCCCCACACCTCAGTGGACAAGCCCAGCCCCAGAGTCCCTGGCCCCTCTGACAAGTGAGCCTGCTCTGGCCTTGGAGTCAGCCTCACCATCGGCAGGTGGTAACTGCACAGGGACTGGATGGAGCTTGGACCTACCCAACAGCAAACCTGCTTTAGCAGTGGGATCAGCCTCATACACCAACAGGCACACACCAGCTCCAGGAATACCACAGCCCAGCAGCCTGTGTAACCAGGCCACTTAATTGCAGGCCAGAAGCAGCCATGGACTCAGCTGGGTCCTGACCCTGCCCATCAGAATGCCAACACAAGATTAGGGATACCCCCGGCCCTGCAGAGAGCTGTGTCAGGAACAGTGATCCAACACCAACTCTGTGGCTCCTGGGCCCTGCAGCCAGAACGCAGAACCTGTCTCTTCCTCCCAGTAGCCAGCATAGCCCCAGAACCAGTGACTGGGCACTAGCCCTGATATCACCTGGACTGCAATTCTACCCATAAGTGAACCAGCACCAGATTTGGTGTCCCCCAGAGTTGTGCAGCCAGCTGCCTTATGATTTAGTCTCACCAAGCAGCACAGATAGCCTCCATACAAGGCAGAGCCTGGCAAACAAGCAGTCTGGGGGCAGCCAAGCCTACCAGACCACCCACAGTAGTCAGCCCACCACAGCAGAAGAGCCCAAGCAGCCCACATAGGGGGTACACCTAGAATATATAGCTCTAGTGACCAGGGGAGAGGGGGCTGCTGGGACCCATAGGACAGCTCCTACAAAAGGCCACTTCCCCAAGGTCAGGAAATGTAACGAACCTACTACACACATAGCAATAAAAACAGGAAGTTAAGAAAAATGAGGTGACACAGAAACACGATCCAAATGAAGGACCAAGATAAGAATTCAGAAGAAGATCTAAGTGAAGTGGAGATAGCCAATCTCCTCAACAAAGGGTTCAAGGTAATGACTGTAAAGATGATCAAAGAACTCAGGAGAAGAATGGACGACCAGAGCAAGAAGTTAGAATTTTTTTAAAAAGAGTTAGACATTAAAGAACAACAAAACAGAGATGAGGAATACAATAACTGAAATGAAAAATACATTAAAGGAAACGACTGTAGACTAAATGATACAGAGGAATGAATCAGAAAACTGAAGGACAGAGTACTGGCAATCACTGAAGATGAACGGTAAAACAATAGATTAAACTGAAATGAGGAAAGTTGAACAGACTTGTGAAACAACATCAAGTGTACTAATATTTGCATCATACTGGTCCCAGAAGCAAAAAGGAAAGACAAAGCAGTGTAGAACATACCTGAAGACATAAGAGTTGAAAACTTCCCTAACCTGGGAAAGAAAACAGACATCCAAGTCCAGTAAACACAGTAAGGCCAAAAAAGGATCAACCCAAAGAGGACCACACCAAGACTCATGGTAATTAAAATGGAAAAAAATAAATAAAGATAAAAAGACACTATTAAAAGGAGCAAAGGAAAAGCAACAAGTTACAAACATGGGAAATTGCATAAAGTTATCTGCTGACTTTTCAGGATAACCTCTGCATGCCAGAAGGGAGTGGCATGGTATATTTAAAGTCATGAAAGGGAAAAGCCTATAAGCAAAAATACTCTACCCAGCAAGGCTCTCCCTCAGCTTTGATGGTGAGATCTAAAGTTTTACAGAGAAGCAAAACTAAAAGAGCTCAGCATCGCCAAATCAGCTTTATGAGAAATCTTAAAGGGGCTTTTCTAAGTGAAAAAGTAAAGGTCACGATTGAAACATAAAAATTAGGAAAGGAAACTTACTACAGGAAAAACCTCATTGGTTAAGGCAAATATTCAACAAAGGTAGTAAATCAACCATGGACACAGCTAATAGGAAGGATGAAAAAAAAACAGTAATAAAATCATCTATATTCACAATAAGAAGTTAAGGGACACACAAAACAAGTAGATGTAAAATATAAGGTCAAATTCAGTAACTGTGGGGGAGCAGAGTAACAATGCAGGGTTGTTAGTGCCCATGTGAAATTAAGAGCTCAGCAACTTAAATAATCACACACACACACACACACACACACACACACACACACAAACAAAACTGAAAGAAATCCAAACATAATATTAAAGATAGTCCTCACATCACAGATGAAGGGAATAAAAGGGGAAGAAAGGAACACTGAAGAAATTAAAGAGGGATTCTAAAAATACCCAAGACAAATGAAAATGAACACACAATGATCCCAAATCTATGGGACACAGCCAACGCAGTTCACAGGGGGAAGTTATAGTGATACAAGCTTATTCTTAGGAATCAAGAAAAATATCAAATAAACAACCTAACATTACACCTGAAGGAATTAGAAAAAGAAGAAAAAACAAAACTCAAAGCTGTCAGAAAGAAAAATTAAGAAAACTATACCATATGCAATGACATCAAAAAGAATAAGATACCTAGGAATAAACACACCTAAGCAGGTAAAAGACATGTGCTCAGAAATCTCTCAGCCATTGGTGAAAGAAGTTGAAGACAACACAAAAAGATGGAAAAATATAGCATGTGCATCGACTGGAAGAATTAATACTGTTAAAATAACCATGCTACCAAAGACCATCTACAGATTTAATGCAATCCCTATCAGAATACCAAAGCATTTTCACAGAACTTGAAAAAGTAATTTTAAAATTTGTATAGAAACACAAAGACCCCAAATAGCCAAACAATCTTGAGAAAGAACACAGCTGGAGGCATCACGCACCTTGACTTCAGACTATACTGCAAAGCGACAGTAATCAAAGAGAAAGGTACCAGAGCAAAAACAGACACAAAGATCACTGGAATAGAATAGAGATCCCAGAAATAAGCCCACACACTTATATTTAATTGATTTATGACAAAGCAGGCAATATGGAGAAAAAACTGCCTCTTCAATAAGTGGTACTGGGAAAACTGGTCAGCTACATGGAAAAGAATAAAATTAGATTATTTTAGCACACCATATATAAAATAAATGCAAAACTGAATAAAGACCTAAATGTAGGACCAGAAACCATAAAACCCCTAGAGGAAAATATAGAACATTCTTCAACATAAATGATAGCAACAGTTTTAGGTTCAGTCTACTAAGGCAAATGAAACAAAAGCAAAAATAAACAAATGGGACTTCACTAAACTTAAAAGATTTTGCACAGCAAAGGAAACCAAAGACAAAATGAAAAGACAACCTGCTGAGGGAGAGACAATATTTGCACATGATAAGAGATTAACATCAAAAAAGATGACCAAGCAAGGGTTCATACCTAAACTACAGAAACAGCACATACAACTCAATATCAAAAAAAACACCCAAAATCTTTTTTTTAAAAAATGAGAAGACCAAAATGGACATTTTTTCCAAGGAAAAACTACATATAGAGAGCCAGAACTCACAAAGATGCTAAACATAGCTAATCGGCAGTAAAATGCAAATCAAAACTATGAGATATATCACCTCAGTCTTGTCAGAATGGCTGTCATCCAAAAGATCACAAATAACAAAGGTTGGTGAGGATGTGGAGAAAGGGAAACTCTTGTACACTTTTGATGTGAATGTGAAGTAGTGCAGCTACTGTGGAAAGCAGAATGGAGGTTCCACAAAAAACGAAAAATAGAACTACCATGATATCCAGCAATTTCACTGTTGGGTATATCAGAAGAAAACAAAAACACTATTTCAAAAAAAATGACTGCACACCAATGTTCATAACAGTGTTATTTGCCATAGCCAAGATATAGAGTCAAACTAAGTGTTCATCAATAGCTTCGTGGATAAAAAAGATTTTTTATGATGACTTCAGCAAAAAATGAAATTTTGCCATTTGCAAGAACATGGATGGATTTGGAGGGTATTATGCTTAGTAAAATAAACCGCAGAGAAAACAAGCATGGCATGTTATGAGAAAAAAAGCATGGTATGGTATGAGAAAGCAAGCATGGTATATTATCACTTACACGTGGCATCTAAAAAATTGAATACAATAACAACAAAAAAACAGACTCACAGATTAAAGAACAGACTAGTGGTTACCAGCAGGGACAGATAGGGTGGAGGAGCAAAATAGTGGTAGGAGATTTTGAGGTACAATCCACTATGTATAAAATCAATAATCTACAGTGATGTACTGTATAGCATGGGGAATATAGCCACTCTTTTACAATAACTATAAATGGAGAAGAACCTAAACATTTATGAATCACTATGCTGTACCTCTGAAACTAATATAATAATGTAAATTAACTATAGATCAATAAAATATAAAGTAAGAAATAATAAAGGGGAGACACAGATTATTAGATAGAAATCAATTAAATAAACACAAGTTTTGGAAATCAAGGAATTAAAAAACAACACGTAAGACACAACATTGGCATTTAAAGTGTACAATCTATTCATTTAAAAGAAATCATTTAAGTGGTAAAAAATGGTACCCATTCTCACAATTTTGTATATCTAGGATAAATTATTATCTACAAAAATATGTTACAAATATTCACTCAAAAAGAAAGAGAAAATTGGGATAAACCCATTTTAGTATCCAAAATATCAAAGTCTCTATGCAAAATTGATTTGAATAAGTTCTGTTAGCCACTTCTAGTTTCTTTGTGATGTAAAATCTTTTAAAGCATAAAAATCAGCCTTTCTACATTATTCCATTAGACATACATAGAAGTTAAAAGAAATGAGAAGACAGAACAATCAACCAGGAAGGTGAATTTACTGAGAAACAGTCATTCGTTCTCCCTCCTCCTTTTCTTTTCCTCCTTTTCCAGGTCTCTTTGGGTTCCGATCAAGAGAAATCTTGAGAGTTCTGAGAATATTTCTTTGAGGGCTTCAAATCACCATACCTACATCCTCTGCCACAACTACACACACGGGAACAAAAATAAACCTCTGCTATCTACTCACGTAGGAGGGATTCATGCAAAATAAACTCCTACATGGAGACCAACAGGTGAGTTTTCTACCTGTTCTTTCTAATGTCCTTCCATTATGGTAAATCCCACACATTATGAGGAAGAAACGGTTATGTGAGCTTTTCCTTGAAGTCAAAAAACTTGCATTCATTTCAAGTACCTGGTGATCATAGGGTACAGCCAGGGAAGGTGCTATCCCCCTTGGGGGGAGGGGCGGTGGATGGGCTCCCGCACCCATGCACCTCCTGATGCACAGATTCTGGAGAAACAAAGGGCAGTCACACCGCAGTCAGCCTGTCAGGCTGTCGGGCCACTGGGCAACCCGACCAGCCTGGAAGTGGCCCATCAGTTTGCTGAAAGCAAAACCCTGTCCCCCCTGTGAAGCCAGGCAATTTGGGTCAGAGAGTCAGAGGAGACCGGTAATCAACTCCTCCTCTCTGCTCACCTCCTTGGGGTTACAGCAACCCCATCTCCAAACCCAAATCTGACCCTGGAGTGCCAAACTGGGAGTGGCAGGTGGGCTCTGCCGGTGCTTCAGCGCCCTCTGGAGGTTGTCTGCTCTAATGGCAACTCTCAACCCTTCCTCCTCCTCCTTCCCTAGTCCTGGGGGCTGCCTTGGCCTCTTGCAGCTGCTGGCCTGAATTCATTCTTCTTTTTTCTCCAATTACAATGAAGTGTCTTACAGAGGTTTGGAATCTCTTGAAGAAGGAAGATCTTTTAGCCAATACACCTTAGCCGTGAGAAGTTGGTTTCAAGAATGAACCTGAAATACTGTATTTTTCTCCTGATGATTCCAAGGAGAGACAGCTCAAGTTTTCTAAATCATAAGAAAAACCAAGGTAAATATGATATTCTGAGCCAGAGATGAAAAAGCAGTTTTTAGCGCCCCCTCCTCATGTCATATGACCGGGATTTAAATCAATCAACTGCCACTGGTTTTTAAATCAAGTGACCCAACTTTAAATCCATCAGCTGCTTCCCTGTAACTCACGTGACTTGGCTTTGAATAGTAAGAAATGCAGAGGTATAAAAATGATGTTCTGAACAATAAATGGAAAGACAACATTTTAGAAAGTTTTTTCCTTTTCGAATGGACCATTCATTGCCTAGAGAATAAAGGATTCCCTTGTGGATTTCTTGAACTGTAAACACATACATTGTCTCCGTTGGCTTGATTGACTTAGATTTTGGGGGTTTTTTTGTTGTTGTTGTTGTTAACATCTTTATTGGAGTATAATTGCTTTACCTTGTTGTGTTAGCTTCTGCTGTATAACAAAGTGAATCAACTATTCGTATACATATATCCCCATATCCTCTCCCTCTTGTGTCTCCCTCCCACCTTCCCTATCCCACCCCTCTAGGTGGTCACAAAGCACTGAGCTGATCTCCCTGTGCTATATGCAGCTGCTTCCCAATAGCTATCTATTTCACCTTTGGTAGTGTATATATGTCCATGCCACTCTCTCATTTCATCCCAGCATACCCTTCCCCCTCCCTGTGTCCTCAGGTCCGTTCTCTACATCTACGTCTTTATTCCTCGGCAGCGACTCCTGCTAGGGACGGATACTTCCTTTTATGCTCAGGGAAATCCCCTAGTTTGATTATGATTTGAGTTTGATCCTGTGAAACCATCAGAACTTCCCACCAGAGATAAATGAGGAGATTCTGGCCTTTATTAGTATGCATGATGAACACGGGTGTCCTGGCTGTACTTGCCAACCCTCCTATTTTACCCACCTATTTTTATCCACCTTCCTCCCTGTGAGTACCTTTGACCAACCCTGAGTTCAGACTCCTGACCTATTACAGTGACTTTGTCAGCCTTTCTTTAAAAATGGACAGGTAATAAAACGAATTTAACCTAGAAGCAGCAGCTCAGTAAGGGAAATAAAATCATCAGAAGTTATCTAATCACAGCCACAGCCATCCAGGGCTCTGTCTTACCTGCTGGGTCATAAGAATGGGACCTTCCTAAACTTGAAGGGCATCCAATCAAATAGGTAAAGGTCTGCTCACCTCTGGCTCTTGGAGGGATTGCTAGGCACTCTACCCAGTGTATACTAACTGCAAAACACTGTCATGGTTGTGAAACACCTATGTTCCAGGAAAGCTTTTTGGGGTGCATGGGGAAGGTTTCTTTTTGACATCAAGCAAAAAATAAATCACCAAGCTCTTTGAGCACAGGGGTTCTTAAGAGGGCAGTAGAAGGAAGGAATGGGCAGAAAAGATGATCTCCAGTGAAGTGAAGGCCGTTTTTCCAAAAGAGTAGGATTTAGTCTCAGTTTAAGGAGAACACTTTTAAATAGCTGGGACAGCTCCAAACTGCAGTTTAGGGAACGAGTGCTTCAAAAGAACAGTGCTTTAAAAGTCCTGGCAAGGCAGCAAGAGGATGAAGAGTTGGTTTTGCATAGTTTTGAACACAGGAGTAAAGAAGCAGAGGCATCTCTGACTAAAAAGGCCCTGAGATCCTATGGCATCAATTGCAGGGTCAGTTGCAGGGGCAGGGGGTGTGGAGGGCGATATTTCTCTCTCAACGTCTCCCAGGGCAGCCACCCCTCCCGACCCCACCCCCCCACTCCCTTCACCCTTCCTCCCTCCACTGTTGGGTCCCCAGGGACAGCACTTTTCAAGCTGGAGCCCGCAGGCACCATCTCTGCTGTCTGGATTCTTCCTGGAGCCTGGCAAGTTCTGGGACAGGAAGGCGGGTCTGCAAGGCCGCTGCGGTGCAGTCGGACCTGGAGGCCTGGAGGGGAACTGGAGCCCTGAAGCCCACCCACGTCCTTGAAGCCGAGGGAGGAACACATCCTCCTAACAGTACTTCTCAGGGGTCAGCGTGCTCCCCACCCGACGGTGATCCATACTCACTTGAGGCAGCAAGGACTGCCTCTAACTGGCCCCCTCGATTCCGCCTTAAGGGTCCTCGCACATGTGTGATAGCGCAGGCCCCGGATCTCTTTAGTCATCTGAGGCCAGTGCTGCCGGCATCCCTCCAGTCCCATCCCCCAGCCCCTCCCTCTGGGACTGTATCTAATAGAAGAAAGAGCACAGAGGAATTGGCTGAATCAAGGGACCTGGGAGCCTGGGGATGAGTTTGAAGACCGAGAACCTAAGGCGCAATTACATATTATTGGAAACTCTTGTGGAGTGTGTGTGGGGGGGAGGTTAGGAGGCTGAGAGGCTGAGTCGACCTGGTGAGTCCAGCCCCAGGACACCACACAGCCCTGTCCCCCTTTCCCTGCCATCAGACAAGCGGTGCCGCAACTCCAGCCGGGACTCTGCACTTCCCCCTCCCTGATTCTCCAGAAGAGCAGGTGGCCCCCCTCTGAGGGCAGGGGCAAGACAACGGACCAAGTCCCCCTGCACTAAGGCGCTACTGGAATCTCTTCCTGAACAGCAGTGCTGGCTTGGAGCGAACCCGTGCACCGCCAAAGTTGGTCTCGTCCTGCAGCTGAGGGACGCAGGCTTTAAGTCAGCTGCCTTGGCTTTAAATCAATCAGTCCCCCCTTTAAGTCAGGTGACCCAACTTTAAATCACTGTGTGCCCCTCAAGCCTGCCACTTCAAAAGTTGGGAACTTCACTTTGATCCCAGCACCTCACACAGCTGAATGCACACTGTAGTCACCCCCAAGCCTGGCTTAGAGGCAGGCTATAAGGTAAGGGGATGGGCTGCACACATGGTGAGGAGGGTGCACTTCATGTACCAGAAGGGTCCAGGTACTCTGGGTACAGCAAGCAGTGCACGATACAGCAGCTCCCTGGCAAAGCTGGTGATGCACAGGGGGAGCAGGCACACCCAGGCACGCAGAGGTTCCAGGCCGGGAGCTGGGGCACAGCCAGCCGGGAGGGTGTGAAAGCCGAGGATCTGAGCCTTCTTGAGAAAGGCAGACACAGAGGATGGATGAGAAACAAAGACCAGATGAAACATGGATTTGAAAAGCACACACTGCTCTTGAAATTGGGGTGGGGTCACCCCAGATTTGAGTCTTCTTACGCCCCAGTACCTAGTGCTTTGGTATTTGCACAATTACTTCTAAAATGTGACTGATAATATCTAAACCATAGAATACTGCATTTGGAGTGGTTTTGCGTGTTTATGTTTCTATAGTGGAATAATCTTTTCTACAAGAAAAATGTACACAATCTGGAATAAATTCAAACCCCTCTTTAAAAAGTACTATATCGGACTTCCCTGGTGGCGCAGTGGTGAAGAATCTGCCTGCCAAGGTAGGGGACATGGGTTCGAGCCCTGGTCAGGGAAGATCCCACATGCCGTGAAGCAGCTAAGCCCATGGGCCACAACTACAGAGCCTGCAGACCACAACTACTGAAGCCCGCGCGCCTAGAACCGGTGCTCCACAACAAGCGCAGCAAGAGAAGCCACCGCAATGAGGAACCCGCGCACTGCAACAAAGAGTAGCCCCCGCTTGCCGCAACTAGAGAAAGCCTGCGCATAGCAACGAAGACCCAACGCAGCCAAAAACAAATTAATTAAATAATTAGTTAACTATTTAAAAAAGGTACTATATCCTTCTGTGCAGCTTCTCTGGGAAGAACAGAGAGATGGCGTAGGAGAGTGAGAAAGACCAATATTTAGTGCACATCTCTCATGCAGGTGCTCTGCTGGCTCAGATAGATTTATCCCCACTTTACAAAGGAGGAAATAATCTCAGAGAGGTTTAGTAATTTTCCCAAAGTCAAACAGCTATGGAGTGGCAGAACCAAGATCTGAACCAAGTCTGTTACCTTCAAAGCCTAAGTCCTCATCACAACAAAACTCAATTAATATTTACATTTATCGAATTACATTGCAACCTGGGGAGTTCTTGGCACAATCCTGAATAAGAGTGAGAAAGAAAGAAATAGCATTGTTCCTACAGTCAACCCAAATTTTTGGAGCAGCTGCTAGATGCCTGGCCCTTTTTGGGGTTCAGCAGTGATCAAGACAGGAAGAGTCCTGCTTTCATGAACCACGTAGTGGGGAGGAGAGACGGGTGCAACTTGGGTGAGGGATTTCACCTTGCTGGACCTCTGTTTTGTCATCTGGAAAATGGGATGGGTGTTCCTCATTTTCTGGGATTGTCCAGCCCTCACATTCTCTGATTCCATAAGAAGCATCTGTTTTCCTGTTTCTTTAAACTTCATTCAGGCCGTGAGCTGTGATGAATGTTGTTAGCTGCTCCCCAAATCACTCTATCCCCACCCTTTCCCTGTGATCAGGTCTTTCCCGAAACATGACTCACAGTCAGTCAAGTCACAGAACCTAAGGGGCACCCAGCAGAAAAATTCCAACCCTTGCTTCCCAGGAGCTCTGCGGTCTACCTGCCAGGTAAACTTAACTCACCTGGCACAAGGTGGCCATCCCTGGTTTCACATCAACATGATCTCAGGCACAAACCTCCTTGTTTTTCCATTTTGTCTTTAAGTTACTTGTTGAAACAACTGCACAAATATGACACAGATATAAAATCAGGCATCTTCTGCCCCCAGTGCCTACTAATAAATGATTTTCTGCCACTTTAATGATAAAGATAGAACATTTCAACATTCTGCTACCCTTATTATTTGTCATTTTTGTTGATATTTCTATTGACTACATCTTTCAATATTTTAACAATGGAACATTTATTTAGGTGGTTCCAGACCCAGCCTTTAGTGGTAAAGGTTTTGTTGTGATATTTCTATTATGTTTCCTTTAAAAATCATTATCCTATTTAAATGGATTAAGTCAATTCTATAGGCATTTATCTTATGATATTGATGAAATTGATACATAGAGGGCAGTAGTACAAGTTGATTGGACTTGAGAACCTCTATTAGCACAGTTAAGTATAAATATTATCTATATGTAAACCAAAGTACAGGCCGAGTGAGATTCTCTGACTTTTTTCCACTGTCTGCCCCTCAAGCCTGTGAGAAATGGAATATTTCTTGCCCTATCAGTAAACAAAGGATGTCACAGTCTTCAGCACTTGCAGCCCTCCAATGTGAGCCGGCGGGCCCTGAGGCACTCAGGATATGCAAATACAGAATGCAGGCCCCAGAGAGCTGAGGTGCATATCAAAGGAAGGATTTCAGTGAGCCCAGGCAAAGAAAAGCGCCGCATTCCTCACCTTGGGAGAGCTGGTTTTCCTTAGTTAACAATCACCTTTTGATGTTCCCCATTACCTGCGCCAGTCCCCTGCCCTGTCCCCTCCCCCCGGTACTTTAGCTCAGGGAGGAAGGAGCGCAGAGGGACTCGGCTGAATAAGGGGCCTGCGCGCCTCGGGAGGAGTTTTCAGCCGCTTTCCCCGCAGTCGGGAGGAGGGGCGCTGACCCTGCGCCTCCCTTGCCCCGTTTCCCCTCAGGACGCTCAGGCCGACCCCCTCCCCACGCCCACCAGGCCTCGCGAGCCAGGCCGAGGGCAGGGGCGAGAGGAGGGACCGAAGTTCCCGGGGACCAGACGCTGGAGGCCGCTCTTTCTGCACAGCAGCGGCGGGTGGCAGCGAACCCCTGCCCCTCAGAAGCTGGTCTTGTGCTGCCGCCCGGGCACCGGACCAGGCGGAGGGTCGGCGCCCACTTACCCGGCCCGCCGTCCCCGCGACTGTCATGGCTTCGGCCGCCGGGGCACCTCCAGAGCCGGCAGCCTCAGTGAGGTCGCCCTCCCCTCGGGCTCCGGGGCAGTTCCGTGAAGGCGGAGGGAAGAGACGCCGCCCGAGCCGGGAGTTCCAGCTCTGAGGAAACGCGGGCTCTGTTCAGCGCGCAGTGGGTGGGACCGCTCTGCCCCGAGGCCTTCCGGGAGGGAGCGGGGCGGCGGGGGAGGGAGCCGCCAGGAGCGCAGGGCCCCGTCGGGGGTCCTGGAGGTGGGGCCCGGCCTGGGGGCCACGCCCACTGTGGCCGCAGCCCAGGCCTTTTTCCTGGAATCCTACACAAAAAAATTAGAAAGATACACAGTCTATAGTAAATATTCACAAATGATTGTTGCTGCTGTGCTCACTATTCTATTAAAGGTGTAAAATCCATAAAACACTTTAAGTTCAAAATTAAATATGAATTTTTACCTTTCTAATTATGTCTCTGATATTCACAGTTGTGGTTAATGAATCAGAGACTGTGGCATCACTAGTTAAAAATGAGCTTGTTAAAAAAATAGAACTCAGGCCCACCGGACCTACTGAATCACAATCTGCACTTTTACAATCTCCCCAGTGTTCTTGTGCACCCATGAATAGTTGAAAGGTACATTTCTACCTCGACAGGTCTTTTCTCTATGAGAAATACACACATTTTATCCAGTTTGACATAAATAAAACACTCAAAAATGCATATGCCTGTGTTGAAACCATCATTTTATCATTTCTTTTCCAGACAAGTATAGTCTCTATACTGGTTTTGTGGATCACATGCCATACTCTTTTCTTGTAGTTAGAAATAAGGTAGAGAAAGTTACTTTGTAAAAAAAAAATATATATATATATATATATTAGTGGATAATTGAAGACACTCTTCTAAATTAAAACCTTCTCTTAACTTGCTGTTTTCTTCTTGGGTCATATTATGAACTCTTCCCGTGGCCACATGGCATGTGTACGTTTAATTTCAGGGACTGCTGACATTCCAGGATGTGGCCATAGATTTCTGTCAAGAGGAGTGAGAATGCCTGGACCAAGATCAATGGGAATTGTACAGGGATGTGATGTTAGAGAAGTATAGGAACCTGCTCTCCTTGGGTGAGGATACCTTCCTTCCAGAATTCCTTATCCAACCACAGGGTTTGGAGTCCTTCATTTGTAGAATGTCTCCTGGAATCTTCTGCTTCCTACAATAGGGTTTCAGATTGCAACGTTTCAGGAAAGATTGGGAGTTTGTGGGTATAATTTTTCTTATTCTTTTAAAATTGCAGCCTCCCTTCTAATATACTTTGTAACTGCTTGGGATGTGTCTATATGAACTGTGTACTATATGCTTCTGTTATAGTCCTTACAATATTTTATTGTCTTATTTTCTGTAACAATTTTCCATGGATTCTTTGGGCTTAAGGCATATTAAAAGGGAGACTGCGAATCTGGGACTTCCCTGGTGATGCAGTGATTAAGAATTCGCCTGCCAATGCAGGGGACCCGGTTCGATCCCCGGTCCGGGAAGATCTCACGTGCCACGGAACAACTAAGCCAGTGGGCCACAACTACTGAGTGTGCACGCCACAACTACTGAAGCCGGTGTGTCTTGAGCCCGTGCGCCATTTATTTTTTGGAGAATAAAACCACTTCTGAGTGATTAAAATTTAGGCCAGCTAGTCAAAATGCTTTATCACCTGTTCTTCTAAAACACTGGTCAATGGAACAAGTTTTACTAGGGATAACAGTGTAATTGTATTCTGGAGTTCATATGGGCAATATGGTTTATGACCTTGACGCTGGATCACGACATTTCAACGGTATAACTGCTATTAATTGTCTGTTTGTTCAACGATTAAAGTCTCACGTGATCTGAGTTCAGACGGGAGTCATCCTGGTTGGTTTCTGTCTATTGCAGTTTTCTTCCAGTATGAAAGGACAAGAGCAATACGGCTTACTTTACAAAGTGTCTTCAAACTAAATGATGATATAATCTACATTCAATTAATTTATACATTCCCTACTGTAGAACAGGGTTCGTTACGGTGGCAGAGCCCGGTAATTATGTAAAACTGAAACTTTTTCTGCACTGGTTCAAGTCCTCTTCCTAAGAATATGTTTATAATCAACATTCTTTCACAAATTACCCAATTTAATTCACCATAGCATTCCTCATATTAACTAAATGGAAAATCCTAGGCTATATACAAATCCAGAAAGGGCCAAAAATCATCAGCCCCCATGGATGATTACAACCCATTGCTGAGGCGTTCAAATTACTTATTAAAGAACCACTATGTCCATCAACATCATCAATTTATATATTATTGCCCCAATGCTAGCCTTAACCCTGGCTCTCACAACATGAATTCCTCTTCCCATATCTTATCCACTAATTAGTATAAATGTAGGCATATTATTTCTATTAGCCATGTCACACCTAGCCATTTATTCCATCCTCAGATCTGGATGAACTTCACATTCAAAATACTCACTCACTGGAGCTCTAGGAACAATAGCACAGACAATCATCTCATATGAAGTAATGTAGCAGTTATTCTATTCTCAGTCTTACTGGTAAATGGATCATTTACACTTTCAACAGTAATTATTACACAAGAACACCTATGACTAATTTTCTCCTGACCCCTACCCAGAATTTGATTATCTCCGCAGTAGCAGAAATCCAGTGAAACCCCACTTGATTTAACAGAAGTAGAATCAAAACCTGTACATGTCTTCAATGTAGAAAATGTAGCAGGCCCATTCACCCCGTCCTTCCTAGAGAATATGTCAATTTCCCTATAATAAACATTTCCACAGCAATCTATTTTTAGGAGCATTCGACAATCCCTAGGTGCCAGAATTATAGATTCTTTCATCTTGTAAATATAGTTTTTTTTAAAAAATAATTTTTATAGTTTTACTACCTTTAAACAAAATGTACTCCATTGCTGTGGAATATTCCTTCATAGGAGCGTGCATGGTTCATTTCTGCATCCGTCTGTGATGGCCTTCAGGTTCTTTCAGGTTTGGCTCCTGTGGCTGCAAGTCCATGTCCGTGTGTCCTGGTGCAGGGCTGGTGGGTTTGTGTTCAACCGGGAGGAGCACTGTGGGTCTCTGTGCACGGACTTCGCTATCTGAGGCCCGATTGCTTCAGAAGTGGTTGCATCCCCCCGTTGCGTACCAGGCTTTCCATTGCTCCACATCCTGCTGATATTTGATACTATGTCTTTCATGTCTGCCATTCTGGTAGGTGTATGCACAGTATTTTTCTTATGGCTTTAATCCCTCTGTTGTTTGTGAAGTTGTGCATCTTGCGGTATTCATGGACTATTTCCTGTTGTTTTTTAAAAAGTTTTAAAAATTGTGGTCTGGTACACATAACATAAAATGTACTATCTTAACCATTTTTAAGTGCACATTTCAGAGTCAGGAAGTAATTCACACTGTTGTGCAAACCTGACCACCATCATCCTCCAGAACTTTTTCATCTTGCAAAATTGAAACAGTCCCCATTAAACACTCACTCCCCATTGTCCCTCCCTCAGCCTCTGGCACTCAACATCCTACTTTATGTCTCTATATTTCCGACTGCTCTAGGGGCCTTGTATGAGTGGATCAAGCACTGTTTGTTTTTTTGTGTCTAGCTTACATCACTGAGCATAATGCCCTCAAGGTTCATCCCTGCTGCATCCTGTGTCAGAATTGACTTCCTTTTTAGGCTGAATAGCATTCCCTTGTATTGATGGACCGTGTTTTTCTTCTCCATTCATCCATTAGTGGACACATGTAATATCTACATTCATTTCTACTGTCATAATATTTGTGGAATAAAATCAGAAAGTCCTATGAATCAAAAGTCATTTGCCATTAACTTTTTTCTTAAACTTTTTGTTGTGGAAAACATCAAGGCTAAGAAAAGGGAAAAAATACATGTCAGCTTCACTTGTGTTCAGGAATTAATGCTTTACGGATTCACTTTATTCCCTGTGTGTGTGCTATGCGTGTGCATGTGCCTGTTTGCATACATATGCTGTGCATGTGCATAGGTATGTGCACTTGCACACATTAGTGTGTGCATGGGCATATGGGTGCATGTGTGTTCACATGCTAGTGTGTGAATATATTTGTGCTGTGCACGTGCATATGTTTGTGTGTGTGCTGTGCCTGCCTGTGCGCACACCTGTGTGTTTGCTGGAACCACTTGCAAGTTGGCTGCAGACTGAATTGTGCCCCAGATATATCCGCACGCAGCTGCTCTAACAATCCTGCGTAGCCCCGTAAAGGTCACAGATCTCAGGGATTTAAATGGATGGAGCAGGATATCCTGACACAGAGTTTGTCTTCCAATGACTGTCACTGTCTCAGTAACATCCTTCACACCTTCTTTAAGCCCCATTCAGGGTCCAGTTTAGACTCCCATTACATTCAGTCACCTGTCCCAGGTCCCTTACAGCAACAATGTCACCGTTGGAGAGCCCGGCCAAGGCTGGGGGTGCCCCTCCTGTTGGCCTAGCCTCCAGGCCCTGCCCTTGGCTCCCGTTTTCTCATATCTCAGCCAGGCTCCGACTTGGATGGGGCCGCCACCTCTTTCCTCACAGGGTCCCATCGCCCAGTCAAGGGGGTTCATTCTCCCCAAACACAGCATCAGGAGTCGGGGGGTGACAGTCCCCACTGGGTCTCCTTCATGAGAGACCCTGTGCTGTTGAAAGAGCAGGCACCCTGCCCTCGGGGGTGGGGGACTGGGGGGCGACATGCGGCCCACGATGGGCAGGCGGGTCTCCGGGTGGGGCGAGCCAGTGTGCAAGGAGTTCCGCGGTGGGTTCTCCTCTCCAAAGGCTTCTGTGCCCCTACCTCTCCCCGTGCCTCCCCTCGAAGACAGCGCGGTGCCCGGGACGGGAACCATGGGAGCCGTCAGCCACCGCCCCCTCTACACACACACACACACACACACACACACGCACACGCACACGCACACGCACACGCTGCAGGGAAGCAGGACCTGAGTGCAGGGCTCTCAGCGGCCCTGAGCGCCCCGCCCGGAATCGGCCGGCCGAATGGACAGACCGGATCTCCCGGCCCGGACCATGCAGGACTCTCCTGCCTGGGCTTCCAGTGTGGCCGCCTCCTTCTGGAAGCCTGGGAGGCTGGAATCAGGCCACTTCTTGTCTGTCCTGGCAGCAGACTGGGCTGCACTCTAAGAAGTTCGTGGCTCGCCCGTGGATCCTGACCATCAGGTGGCCAGAGAAATTGGGAACATTTCTGTTTTGCCTGTTGAAATGTTTAATGACAAAGATTTTGTTCAGTTTCCTGATGTGGGTGTCCAAAGATGAGAGACCCATGTGTGTGATCTGTACCTCCTATGAGATCAGCCCTAAGCTAGTTTAAACATGATCAAGTTGTGTCTACATGGTAGATTTAGACCTCTGCATGTCCTGTCTACTGATTATGTTTAGAGCTGACCATGTGTTGTCTATAATAAGAAGATTTAGACCTGACCATGTTCTGTGTACTCTAGGACTATGGGGACCTGGGTAGAGACCCGGCCTGGCCTCAGTACTGGGAAGCTCCGTGCCTGCATCTGAATGTCAGTGCTTAGATGTCTGGGGTCTGGAGCTGAGGTGGGCTTGTTTACGTAACAGCCTCTCTTCTGAGTGTGGTGACCTGGTCCTCCCAAGGGTCAGTGCTATGGTCGGGGCCTTAGTCTTAATCCCTGCAAGGTTCACCTTCCCTGGGGCTCATGGAGAATCCTCAGGAGGACTACCTGGCAATAATTCCAATTTACCAGCACGTGCATGGTGCATAGGGAAGCAGGTTTAGCTGCTGAATTGATTGCAGGGCACGCAGATCGGGCAAAAGGCCGATGGGTGACAGCTGAGGCTGCTGCTGAGCTCTCCCTCCAGTCTACCGTCCCTACTCAGCAGAGTCCAGAGCTGCCCCTCGGCTTTCAGCCCTGCTGTCCTGTGAGTTTTCTCAACATGTAAGTGAGACGAGAAAGGACTGAGCATGCCAGCACCAGGGTCGTGTGTTCAACTCTAGTAGGAAAGCTTTAAAAACAGTTAAAGTCACACAGAACCAAAGTGAGCAGAGGAGGACTCCTCTGGGACAAGTGTGGGGAAAGGAGACCCACCTGACACTTTTTCCCATCCCAGGAGGTCCCAGGGACCCAGCTTGTTTCCACATTGGGGGAGCCCCCTGCAGAGCCATGGTGTCCTGACCAAGGGGACGTGTGACCCCAGGTGCAGGGTCTGGGGAGGTGAGGTCACCCTGGGACTGTGGACATGTGACCCAGGTGGAGGGGTCTGGGGAGGTGGGTCACCCTGGTGAGTGTGGATGTGTGGCCCCAGGTATAGGGTGCGGGGACTGTGTGGGTCTCACCATACCTGCATGGGTCAGGATCACATGGATGGGGAGACCGCATATGCGCTCTTTGCCTGCAGTGTGTCCTGTCCCCTTTGAGATTTCCAACCTCTGCATTAAGGGTGTTGTCCTGATTAACCTGTGGTTCCTTTTCTTCTCTTCATCTTGTCACAATCATATGAGGTCAGGCATGTTTGAGTGGGTTGCTGCTCTGTGTTCCGGTGAGTGACAACACTTGGTGGTATCATATTAATACTATAGCATATCATATGTCTAATCTATGGGGGTCACCACTGCCTGGGTCCCCCTGGACAGAGGTCAGGTGAGCACAGACTAGCCCCCCCTAAGAATGGTCTCCCACGTGCTCTGTGAGGGTACCGTGATGGCCCCTAAGGTAGGGGACTGTGTCTGGGCCTCCGACAGTTGTGATGAAGGGGAGTCGAAATGGAATCTCAATTAACAAGACATTATTTTAAGAATTTATTTTAAGTGAAATAAAACACACGTCACATACCCTTTACCATCATCACCATTTTAAGTGCACGTTTCTGAGGCATCAGATATATTCACTTTCTCGTGGAGCCATCACCACCATCCCTAGAACTTTTCATCTTGCAAAACCAAAATTCCACAACCATGAAAGTCTCATTCCCCATTCCCTCCCACTGCCCCTGGCACCGATATCCACTTCAGTCCCTGAGTTGTCGACTCCAGGGCACCCACTGGAGTGGAATCCTGCAGTGTTTGCTGACGGGTCATTTTGGAAGAGCTGACTTTCAGTCTGAAGCTCTGCCTGTTCGCATCTGAAGAATCTGCATTTAAGGAGAGGGTGTATGAGGAAGGGGGTGTATGCGGGACAAAGGTGTCCGGGGTGCAGGTGAGCCAGGACCTGACCAGCTGCCTTTTGCGTCCTCTGGTCCCATCTCTTGGTCTGTGCCTCATCTGCATCATCACTGTCCCCGCTGGCACCGCTGGGGTGTTGTTCTCTGAGTGAGAGTCCCCTGGTGCCCCTGCTCTCCTCCCCTCCTCCTGCTGGTTGCGGAGGGAACTGCTTGCTGTGTGGTCTCTACTCCTGAGGCATGAAGGACCCTGTAGCATGGACCTGCAGAGTGTGGGGTGTGGTCCCAAGAGCATGGGGCCCACATAGGACACGACATCGGGGCGTGACAAGTGCTAGGGCTGCCTCATCACTGACAGGGAATGTTGCCCAGATCCTGCTCGAGAGGGCGTGGTGGGTGGCCTGGGACCCTAGAGGCCCCATTCCTATACTGGAGCTTGGAGAGTGCATCCCCATGGGCTCCAGATTCACCCCATACCTCAGCCATATCCCTCTGTCCTGTCTTTGAACTCAGGAAAACGAGCTCTCTTGTCCACAACATAGGCCTGGTCCTGTTGATATTAGGATTCTTTAAGTTAGGCGTCCTGGGATAGCAGCTCCTTTTAGGCCTGAGAAGGAACAACTCCGGAGTGTACAACAATTTCAGATGAAACTAATATTCAATGACTATCCCTAACTACTCGGTTGTTGACTTCTATTAGTCATTATTCTCCTGGTTTTAGCTCGGATGTGGGGATTACAGAGGAGTCAACATTTAAATCTTCGTAATCTGTGTATTTGTAGCTTCAGTATCATTACTGACCCATAGTTTTTTATGGTTTGGGAAGAGTTATTGATTTCATGTATCATGTAAAGGATTCACAATGATGATAGGGCAATTAAGATTACAATAATAGCTAGTAAATTGTTCACATTTTCTCTACCTGTGCATCTATTGTATGCATATGAGTTTAGATGTCAATATTAGTGAAATGATATAGAGGACTAGAGAACTTATTTTAAAAATCACTATTAATGTGTGATGAAGAAAATGTAAAAGTTCTTCCATAATCGGTGATGTTGTATCTTGAGAGCCTAGATGAAATTGATATGCCTTAGTGATATACAGGATTTTAGCCTATCATTTAACTTTGACAAAGCTACATCACTTTTTACTTTTATCTCATTTATTGAGGAAGACATAATTGTTATGGTGTTGGCTTGAAACTGGTTGAAAAGGACTTGAGTCCTTCCTTATTTTACATTTACATAGGTAGGATCTTGAAACATAGGATATGGTGGAGGACATCCGTGTAACCATTCTAGGTTAGGAGTAGCAATTTCCACTGCTAAGACTTCTTGTTTAGACACAAATGCTTTTCAAAGTATGAAGATTATTAGCATTACTGCTGCTACTGAGATGAATGAGCCTAAAGACAAAATATTTCATGTTGTGTGTGCCTCAGGGTACTCAGACTAACGTAGTGACATCCCTGAGAGGCCATGAAAGTGCTGCAGGAAGTCATATTTACTACTACAAATATACTTGTGAAGTGAATTTTTGCTCATGCTGAGTTAACTGTATAACCTGAGAAGAGTGGGAATCAGTGTAGGAAGCCTCCTATAATAGTGAAGACTGCTCCCATGGACATTAGGTCATGGAAGTGTGCTACTACCTAGTATGTATCCTGGAGGACAATGTCTGGGGATGAGTTGGCTAAGATGATTCCTGTCAAACCACCTACTGTAAAAAGAAAAACTAAAGCCTAAAACTCATAATATAGTGGGAGGTCATATAGTATTACCTCCGTGAACAGTTGCTAACCAGGGACTTCCCTGGGGACGCAGTGGTTAAGAATTCGCCTGCCAATGCAGGGGACACGGGTTCGAGCCCTTGTCTGGGAAGATTCCACATGCCGCGGAGCAAAAAGCCCGTGTGCCACAACTACTGAGCCTGCCCTCTAGAGCCCGCAAGCCACAACTACTGAAGCCCACGCGCCTAGAGGCCGTGCTCTGCAACAAGAGAAGCCACTGCAATGAAAGGGCCGCACACCGCAACGAAGAGTAGCTGCCGCTCACCGCAACCAGAGAAAGCCCATGCGCAGCAACCAAGACCCAACTCAGCCAAAAAAAAAAAAAAGCAAAGAAAAAGAAAAATTAAATAAAGAGTTGCTAATCAGCTAGATACTTTTACTCCTGTAGGGATAGAAGTAATTACGGTAGCTGATGCAAAGTATGCTCCTGAGTCCACAGCTATCCCTATGGTAAACATATGATGGGCCCACAAGAGAACTCCTAAAAAAACCAGTGGACATGACTCATACTATTCCCAGATAGCTGAAAGGCAATTTTTGTCCTAAATAGTATGTAATGATATGTGAGTTTATAACAAACCCTGTTAGGCCATGAATACAGACTTCAGGGAGAGCAAAGTATCAAAAGAGGTGTTGGTATAGGATTCGGTCTCCTCCTGCAGGGTCAAAGAAAGTAGTGTTTAGATTTCTATCTCTTAACAGCATGGCAATTCTGGCTGCTTGGACTGAGATTGGTAATTATAGTAATATGGCTATAGTTGGGGAAGATTAAACAAATAATGGTGTTTGGTATTGGGATATGACTGCTGGTTTTGTATTAAAGACTATAGTAATAAAAGTAATAATACCAAGAATTGAGGAGACACCTGCTAAATGTAAGGAGAAAACAGTTAGGTCGACAGAGGCTCCTGCATGGGCCAGATTGCAGGCTAGAGCTGAATACACGGTTCCATTGGTACCAGAACCAGCTTCTACTATTGGTGATATGAGTAGGAGTAAGAATGATGGGGGAAGTAGTCAAAAGTTTATATGATTTATTGGGGGAAATGCTACTTCAGGTGTCTGAGTTATTAGTGGCCCAAGTCAGTTTTCAAAGCCTGCAATCATAACGGGTACAGCTATAAAGAAAATTATTACAAGTGCAGGGACTGTTATGACTACCTTACAGATTTGGGCATCTCCAAGTAGCGGTCCAGGTCAGCATAGCTCAGCCTGGATTAATATAATTAAGGTGCTGCCTGCTACTCCAGCTCAAGCACCAAATAGTAAATATAAAATGCCGATATCTTTGTGATTTGTTGAAAATAATCAGCAGTGTATGAACAGAGGTAAAATGACTGAGTTAGCATTAGACTGTAAATCTAAAGACAGAGATTGAGCCCTCTTTCTGGCAAACCCTGTGGTGAATCAACAAATTGAATTGTAACTTCAGAGAAGCAGCTTCAATTCTGCCAGTGATGTTCCTGCCTTTTTTTTTTTTTTTCTTTATTTCTTTCTCAAATGAAGAGAAGTAGACTGAAGCCAGCTGACTAGAGGATTTGCCTGCTAACTAAAGTTTCCTGGGGTTAAAACTCATCAATCTCGTAAAGATTTGGCTTCAATACAGTGTTTGCTTTACATTCAATTGATGTAGAATAAAGTCTTGCAATCCTTATTTTTAGGAATTAAGTAAATTTCACTTGTTTAGGGTTTTGAAAGCTCTTGGTCTGAACTAACCTAAATTCCTAGTCCAGCACCGATAGAATGGGTGTTGTGTGTAGTAATCGTGTGGGTATTATGATTGGTAATGATAGGAAGGTTATTTCTTTGTATGTTCAAATTGTTTTGTGTTGGTGTTGTTTAATGAAGGGAATATAGTTAGTGATGTGGAGTATGTTAGCTGCAAGTAGAAATATATGCTGAGGACTGCTATGATGGCTATTAGTGTTGGTAGAATGATGTTGTCGTTTTTGTTATCTCTTGGATAATTATTCATTTGGGTAGAAACCCTGATAGTGATGGGCGATGTCCTAATGATACTATAATGGTGAGGAAAATGATTGTGATGGGAGGTGTTTTATCTCATGTGTGTGATAATGATACTCTTGTAGTACATGATCTGGGCATAAATAAGAAGAAGAGAGTGTTGTTATGATATAAATTAGTATGTTTAGGATTGTTATAATCTGAATATACATTATAATATCTGTTATTCATCCTATATGGGCAATTGATGAGGAGGGTGTAATATTTTCCAGGTGAGTATGGCGAAGTCTGCCTCCGCCTTCAGGTATGATTTATAATATCACTATGATTAATAGTATATTTAGGTTGATGGATGGTGACATGTGGTATAAAACTGATAGGGGTGCAATTTTGTCATGTTGATAGCATCAGGTCTGCTGTTCATGGGATGCCTTGTGTGACTTCAGGCACTCAGAAGTGAAATGGGGAAAGTCCTACTTTTGTGACAAGGGCGATTGTCATGAGGGTGGATGCTGCTGGATTAAAGATTCTTGTTATTCATTGTGCTCTTTGACCAGAGTATATTAGATTAATGATAATAGCCATTATAAGTAGTATTGACGTGGTGGACTGTTTTAGGAAATATTTGTTGGATGCTTCTGTTGCTTATGGGTTCATGTTTTTTATTAGAATGGGGATACCATTAACCAGTGTGAGCTTGTTATACAATTATATTTCCTGAGAAAACGGTCAGTAGAATGATGGTAAAAACAATGAGAGTTTATTAGCACAGGAAGGATATACAAAAATATTTTGGGGGTATGGGCCTGAAGCTTACTTAGAGAACTTTACTATATAGCATGTGGTGTAATGTGGTAGGTAGCATGGAGAATGTAAAATTATTAGGAAGAATTCAATTCCAGGAATAAGAGCATTGAAACCTCTATGATTTACTCTATCAAAGTAACTCTTTTGTCAGACATATTTCTTAAATTTGTGGTGGGTTGCCTGGTATGATGACAAGTAGTGAAAACTCTCATATACATAGGGTTAATGTTAGTCGTAAAAAAACTTTTTATAAGAGATGTATGCGTTGATCATATCAAAATTGTAGGTAGGAGGCTCAAATTCATAGAAAGGAGATTGTTAGATGTGTTTTAATGATGACTTGGGCTGTATATAATTCTGGCACCTAGGGATTGTCGAATGCTCCTAAAAATAGATTGCTGTGGAAATGTTTATTATAGGGAAATTGACATATTCTCTAGGAGGGACGGGCTGAATGGGCCTGCTACATTTTCTACATTGAAGACATATACAGGTTTTGATGCTACTTCCGTTAAATCAAGTGGGGCTTCATTGGATTTCTGCTACTGCGGAGATAATCAAATTCTGGGTAGGGGTCAGGAGAAAATTAGTCATAGGTGTTCTTGTGTAATAATTACTGTTGAAAGTGTAAATGATCCATTTACCAGTAAGACTGAGAATAGAATAACTGCTACATTACTTCATATGAGATGATTGTCTGTGCTATTGTTCCTAGAGCTCCAGTGAGTGAGTATTTTGAATGTGAAGTTCATCCAGATCTGAGGATGGAATAAATGGCTAGGTGTGACACGGCTAATAGAAATAATATGCCTACATTTATACTAATTAGTGGATAAGATATGGGAAGAGGAATTCATGTTGTGAGAGCCAGGGTTAAGGCTAGCATTGGGGTTAAGGCTAGCAAGAGAAGCCACCGCAATGAGAAGCCCGCGCAACGCAACAAAGAGTAGTCCCCGCTTGCCGCAACTAGAGAAAGCCTGCGCATAGCAACGAAGACACAACGCAGCCAAAAACAAATTAATTAATTAATTAGTTAACTATTTTTAAAAAAAGTACTATATCCTTCTGTACAGCTTCTCTGGGAAGAACAGAGAGATGGCGTAGGAGAGTGAGAAAGACCAATATTTAGTGCTCATCTCTCATGCAGGTGCTCTGCTGGCTCAGATAGATTTATCCCCACTTTACAAAGGAGGAAATAATCTCAGAGAGGTTTAGTAATTTTCCCAAAGCCAAACAGCTATGGAGTGGCAGAACCAAGATCTGAACCAAGTCTGTTACCTTCAAAGCCTAAGTCCTCATCACAACAAAACTCAATTAATATTTACATTTATCGAATTACATTGCAACCTGGGGAGTTCTTGGCACAATCCTGAATAAGAGTGAGAAAGAAAGAAATAGCATTGTTCCTACAGTCAACCCAAATTTTTGGAGCAGCTGCTAGATGCCTGGCCCTTTTTGGGGTTCAGCAGTGATCAAGACAGGAAGAGTCCTGCTTTCATGAACCACGTAGTGGGGAGGAGAGACGGGTGCAACTTGGGTGAGGGATTTCACCTTGCTGGACCTCTGTTTTGTCATCTGGAAAATGGGATGGGTGTTCCTCATTTTCTGGGATTGTCCAGCCCTCACATTCTCTGATTCCATAAGAAGCATCTGTTTTCCTGTTTCTTTAAACTTCATTCAGGCCGTGAGCTGTGATGAATGTTGTTAGCTGCTCCCCAAATCACTCTATCCCCACCCTTTCCCTGTGATCAGGTCTTTCCCGAAACATGACTCACAGTCAGTCAAGTCACAGAACCTAAGGGGCACCCAGCAGAAAAATTCCAACCCTTGCTTCCCAGGAGCTCTGCGGTCTACCTGCCAGGTAAACTTAACTCACCTGGCACAAGGTGGCCATCCCTGGTTTCACATCAACATGATCTCAGGCACAAACCTCCTTGTTTTTCCATTTTGTCTTTAAGTTACTTGTTGAAACAACTGCACAAATATGACACAGATATAAAATCAGGCATCTTCTGCCCCCAGTGCCTACTAATAAATGATTTTCTGCCACTTTAATGATAAAGATAGAACATTTCAACATTCTGCTACCCTTATTATTTGTCATTTTTGTTGATATTTCTATTGACTACATCTTTCAATATTTTAACAATGGAACATTTATTTAGGTGGTTCCAGACCCAGCCTTTAGTGGTAAAGGTTTTGTTGTGATATTTCTATTATGTTTCCTTTAAAAATCATTATCCTATTTAAATGGATTAAGTCAATTCTATAGGCATTTATCTTATGATATTGATGAAATTGATACATAGAGGGCAGTAGTACAAGTTGATTGGACTTGAGAACCTCTATTAGCACAGTTAAGTATAAATATTATCTATATGTAAACCAAAGTACAGGCCGAGTGAGATTCTCTGACTTTTTTCCACTGTCTGCCCCTCAAGCCTGTGAGAAATGGAATATTTCTTGCCCTATCAGTAAACAAAGGATGTCACAGTCTTCAGCACTTGCAGCCCTCCAATGTGAGCCGGCGGGCCCTGAGGCACTCAGGATATGCAAATACAGAATGCAGGCCCCAGAGAGCTGAGGTGCATATCAAAGGAAGGATTTCAGTGAGCCCAGGCAAAGAAAAGCGCCGCATTCCTCACCTTGGGAGAGCTGGTTTTCCTTAGTTAACAATCACCTTTTGATGTTCCCCATTACCTGCGCCAGTCCCCTGCCCTGTCCCCTCCCCCCGGTACTTTAGCTCAGGGAGGAAGGAGCGCAGAGGGACTCGGCTGAATAAGGGGCCTGCGCGCCTCGGGAGGAGTTTTCAGCCGCTTTCCCCGCAGTCGGGAGGAGGGGCGCTGACCCTGCGCCTCCCTTGCCCCGTTTCCCCTCAGGACGCTCAGGCCGACCCCCTCCCCACGCCCACCAGGCCTCGCGAGCCAGGCCGAGGGCAGGGGCGAGAGGAGGGACCGAAGTTCCCGGGGACCAGACGCTGGAGGCCGCTCTTTCTGCACAGCAGCGGCGGGTGGCAGCGAACCCCTGCCCCTCAGAAGCTGGTCTTGTGCTGCCGCCCGGGCACCGGACCAGGCGGAGGGTCGGCGCCCACTTACCCGGCCCGCCGTCCCCGCGACTGTCATGGCTTCGGCCGCCGGGGCACCTCCAGAGCCGGCAGCCTCAGTGAGGTCGCCCTCCCCTCGGGCTCCGGGGCAGTTCCGTGAAGGCGGAGGGAAGAGACGCCGCCCGAGCCGGGAGTTCCAGCTCTGAGGAAACGCGGGCTCTGTTCAGCGCGCAGTGGGTGGGACCGCTCTGCCCCGAGGCCTTCCGGGAGGGAGCGGGGCGGCGGGGGAGGGAGCCGCCAGGAGCGCAGGGCCCCGTCGGGGGTCCTGGAGGTGGGGCCCGGCCTGGGGGCCACGCCCACTGTGGCCGCAGCCCAGGCCTTTTTCCTGGAATCCTACACAAAAAAATTAGAAAGATACACAGTCTATAGTAAATATTCACAAATGATTGTTGCTGCTGTGCTCACTATTCTATTAAAGGTGTAAAATCCATAAAACACTTTAAGTTCAAAATTAAATATGAATTTTTACCTTTCTAATTATGTCTCTGATATTCACAGTTGTGGTTAATGAATCAGAGACTGTGGCATCACTAGTTAAAAATGAGCTTGTTAAAAAAATAGAACTCAGGCCCACCGGACCTACTGAATCACAATCTGCACTTTTACAATCTCCCCAGTGTTCTTGTGCACCCATGAATAGTTGAAAGGTACATTTCTACCTCGACAGGTCTTTTCTCTATGAGAAATACACACATTTTATCCAGTTTGACATAAATAAAACACTCAAAAATGCATATGCCTGTGTTGAAACCATCATTTTATCATTTCTTTTCCAGACAAGTATAGTCTCTATACTGGTTTTGTGGATCACATGCCATACTCTTTTCTTGTAGTTAGAAATAAGGTAGAGAAAGTTACTTTGTAAAAAAAAAAATATATATATATATATATTAGTGGATAATTGAAGACACTCTTCTAAATTAAAACCTTCTCTTAACTTGCTGTTTTCTTCTTGGGTCATATTATGAACTCTTCCCGTGGCCACATGGCATGTGTACGTTTAATTTCAGGGACTGCTGACATTCCAGGATGTGGCCATAGATTTCTGTCAAGAGGAGTGAGAATGCCTGGACCAAGATCAATGGGAATTGTACAGGGATGTGATGTTAGAGAAGTATAGGAACCTGCTCTCCTTGGGTGAGGATACCTTCCTTCCAGAATTCCTTATCCAACCACAGGGTTTGGAGTCCTTCATTTGTAGAATGTCTCCTGGAATCTTCTGCTTCCTACAATAGGGTTTCAGATTGCAACGTTTCAGGAAAGATTGGGAGTTTGTGGGTATAATTTTTCTTATTCTTTTAAAATTGCAGCCTCCCTTCTAATATACTTTGTAACTGCTTGGGATGTGTCTATATGAACTGTGTACTATATGCTTCTGTTATAGTCCTTACAATATTTTATTGTCTTATTTTCTGTAACAATTTTCCATGGATTCTTTGGGCTTAAGGCATATTAAAAGGGAGACTGCGAATCTGGGACTTCCCTGGTGATGCAGTGATTAAGAATTCGCCTGCCAATGCAGGGGACCCGGTTCGATCCCCGGTCCGGGAAGATCTCACGTGCCACGGAACAACTAAGCCAGTGGGCCACAACTACTGAGTGTGCACGCCACAACTACTGAAGCCGGTGTGTCTTGAGCCCGTGCGCCATTTATTTTTTGGAGAATAAAACCACTTCTGAGTGATTAAAATTTAGGCCAGCTAGTCAAAATGCTTTATCACCTGTTCTTCTAAAACACTGGTCAATGGAACAAGTTTTACTAGGGATAACAGTGTAATTGTATTCTGGAGTTCATATGGGCAATATGGTTTATGACCTTGACGCTGGATCACGACATTTCAACGGTATAACTGCTATTAATTGTCTGTTTGTTCAACGATTAAAGTCTCACGTGATCTGAGTTCAGACGGGAGTCATCCTGGTTGGTTTCTGTCTATTGCAGTTTTCTTCCAGTATGAAAGGACAAGAGCAATACGGCTTACTTTACAAAGTGTCTTCAAACTAAATGATGATATAATCTACATTCAATTAATTTATACATTCCCTACTGTAGAACAGGGTTCGTTACGGTGGCAGAGCCCGGTAATTATGTAAAACTGAAACTTTTTCTGCACTGGTTCAAGTCCTCTTCCTAAGAATATGTTTATAATCAACATTCTTTCACAAATTACCCAATTTAATTCACCATAGCATTCCTCATATTAACTAAATGGAAAATCCTAGGCTATATACAAATCCAGAAAGGGCCAAAAATCATCAGCCCCCATGGATGATTACAACCCATTGCTGAGGCGTTCAAATTACTTATTAAAGAACCACTATGTCCATCAACATCATCAATTTATATATTATTGCCCCAATGCTAGCCTTAACCCTGGCTCTCACAACATGAATTCCTCTTCCCATATCTTATCCACTAATTAGTATAAATGTAGGCATATTATTTCTATTAGCCATGTCACACCTAGCCATTTATTCCATCCTCAGATCTGGATGAACTTCACATTCAAAATACTCACTCACTGGAGCTCTAGGAACAATAGCACAGACAATCATCTCATATGAAGTAATGTAGCAGTTATTCTATTCTCAGTCTTACTGGTAAATGGATCATTTACACTTTCAACAGTAATTATTACACAAGAACACCTATGACTAATTTTCTCCTGACCCCTACCCAGAATTTGATTATCTCCGCAGTAGCAGAAATCCAGTGAAACCCCACTTGATTTAACAGAAGTAGAATCAAAACCTGTACATGTCTTCAATGTAGAAAATGTAGCAGGCCCATTCACCCCGTCCTTCCTAGAGAATATGTCAATTTCCCTATAATAAACATTTCCACAGCAATCTATTTTTAGGAGCATTCGACAATCCCTAGGTGCCAGAATTATAGATTCTTTCATCTTGTAAATATAGTTTTTTTTAAAAAATAATTTTTATAGTTTTACTACCTTTAAACAAAATGTACTCCATTGCTGTGGAATATTCCTTCATAGGAGCGTGCATGGTTCATTTCTGCATCCGTCTGTGATGGCCTTCAGGTTCTTTCAGGTTTGGCTCCTGTGGCTGCAAGTCCATGTCCGTGTGTCCTGGTGCAGGGCTGGTGGGTTTGTGTTCAACCGGGAGGAGCACTGTGGGTCTCTGTGCACGGACTTCGCTATCTGAGGCCCGATTGCTTCAGAAGTGGTTGCATCCCCCCGTTGCGTACCAGGCTTTCCATTGCTCCACATCCTGCTGATATTTGATACTATGTCTTTCATGTCTGCCATTCTGGTAGGTGTATGCACAGTATTTTTCTTATGGCTTTAATCCCTCTGTTGTTTGTGAAGTTGTGCATCTTGCGGTATTCATGGACTATTTCCTGTTGTTTTTTAAAAAGTTTTAAAAATTGTGGTCTGGTACACATAACATAAAATGTACTATCTTAACCATTTTTAAGTGCACATTTCAGAGTCAGGAAGTAATTCACACTGTTGTGCAAACCTGACCACCATCATCCTCCAGAACTTTTTCATCTTGCAAAATTGAAACAGTCCCCATTAAACACTCACTCCCCATTGTCCCTCCCTCAGCCTCTGGCACTCAACATCCTACTTTATGTCTCTATATTTCCGACTGCTCTAGGGGCCTTGTATGAGTGGATCAAGCACTGTTTGTTTTTTTGTGTCTAGCTTACATCACTGAGCATAATGCCCTCAAGGTTCATCCCTGCTGCATCCTGTGTCAGAATTGACTTCCTTTTTAGGCTGAATAGCATTCCCTTGTATTGATGGACCGTGTTTTTCTTCTCCATTCATCCATTAGTGGACACATGTAATATCTACATTCATTTCTACTGTCATAATATTTGTGGAATAAAATCAGAAAGTCCTATGAATCAAAAGTCATTTGCCATTAACTTTTTTCTTAAACTTTTTGTTGTGGAAAACATCAAGGCTAAGAAAAGGGAAAAAATACATGTCAGCTTCACTTGTGTTCAGGAATTAATGCTTTACGGATTCACTTTATTCCCTGTGTGTGTGCTATGCGTGTGCATGTGCCTGTTTGCATACATATGCTGTGCATGTGCATAGGTATGTGCACTTGCACACATTAGTGTGTGCATGGGCATATGGGTGCATGTGTGTTCACATGCTAGTGTGTGAATATATTTGTGCTGTGCACGTGCATATGTTTGTGTGTGTGCTGTGCCTGCCTGTGCGCACACCTGTGTGTTTGCTGGAACCACTTGCAAGTTGGCTGCAGACTGAATTGTGCCCCAGATATATCCGCACGCAGCTGCTCTAACAATCCTGCGTAGCCCCGTAAAGGTCACAGATCTCAGGGATTTAAATGGATGGAGCAGGATATCCTGACACAGAGTTTGTCTTCCAATGACTGTCACTGTCTCAGTAACATCCTTCACACCTTCTTTAAGCCCCATTCAGGGTCCAGTTTAGACTCCCATTACATTCAGTCACCTGTCCCAGGTCCCTTACAGCAACAATGTCACCGTTGGAGAGCCCGGCCAAGGCTGGGGGTGCCCCTCCTGTTGGCCTAGCCTCCAGGCCCTGCCCTTGGCTCCCGTTTTCTCATATCTCAGCCAGGCTCCGACTTGGATGGGGCCGCCACCTCTTTCCTCACAGGGTCCCATCGCCCAGTCAAGGGGGTTCATTCTCCCCAAACACAGCATCAGGAGTCGGGGGGTGACAGTCCCCACTGGGTCTCCTTCATGAGAGACCCTGTGCTGTTGAAAGAGCAGGCACCCTGCCCTCGGGGGTGGGGGACTGGGGGGCGACATGCGGCCCACGATGGGCAGGCGGGTCTCCGGGTGGGGCGAGCCAGTGTGCAAGGAGTTCCGCGGTGGGTTCTCCTCTCCAAAGGCTTCTGTGCCCCTACCTCTCCCCGTGCCTCCCCTCGAAGACAGCGCGGTGCCCGGGACGGGAACCATGGGAGCCGTCAGCCACCGCCCCCTCTACACACACACACACACACACACACACACGCACACGCACACGCACACGCACACGCTGCAGGGAAGCAGGACCTGAGTGCAGGGCTCTCAGCGGCCCTGAGCGCCCCGCCCGGAATCGGCCGGCCGAATGGACAGACCGGATCTCCCGGCCCGGACCATGCAGGACTCTCCTGCCTGGGCTTCCAGTGTGGCCGCCTCCTTCTGGAAGCCTGGGAGGCTGGAATCAGGCCACTTCTTGTCTGTCCTGGCAGCAGACTGGGCTGCACTCTAAGAAGTTCGTGGCTCGCCCGTGGATCCTGACCATCAGGTGGCCAGAGAAATTGGGAACATTTCTGTTTTGCCTGTTGAAATGTTTAATGACAAAGATTTTGTTCAGTTTCCTGATGTGGGTGTCCAAAGATGAGAGACCCATGTGTGTGATCTGTACCTCCTATGAGATCAGCCCTAAGCTAGTTTAAACATGATCAAGTTGTGTCTACATGGTAGATTTAGACCTCTGCATGTCCTGTCTACTGATTATGTTTAGAGCTGACCATGTGTTGTCTATAATAAGAAGATTTAGACCTGACCATGTTCTGTGTACTCTAGGACTATGGGGACCTGGGTAGAGACCCGGCCTGGCCTCAGTACTGGGAAGCTCCGTGCCTGCATCTGAATGTCAGTGCTTAGATGTCTGGGGTCTGGAGCTGAGGTGGGCTTGTTTACGTAACAGCCTCTCTTCTGAGTGTGGTGACCTGGTCCTCCCAAGGGTCAGTGCTATGGTCGGGGCCTTAGTCTTAATCCCTGCAAGGTTCACCTTCCCTGGGGCTCATGGAGAATCCTCAGGAGGACTACCTGGCAATAATTCCAATTTACCAGCACGTGCATGGTGCATAGGGAAGCAGGTTTAGCTGCTGAATTGATTGCAGGGCACGCAGATCGGGCAAAAGGCCGATGGGTGACAGCTGAGGCTGCTGCTGAGCTCTCCCTCCAGTCTACCGTCCCTACTCAGCAGAGTCCAGAGCTGCCCCTCGGCTTTCAGCCCTGCTGTCCTGTGAGTTTTCTCAACATGTAAGTGAGACGAGAAAGGACTGAGCATGCCAGCACCAGGGTCGTGTGTTCAACTCTAGTAGGAAAGCTTTAAAAACAGTTAAAGTCACACAGAACCAAAGTGAGCAGAGGAGGACTCCTCTGGGACAAGTGTGGGGAAAGGAGACCCACCTGACACTTTTTCCCATCCCAGGAGGTCCCAGGGACCCAGCTTGTTTCCACATTGGGGGAGCCCCCTGCAGAGCCATGGTGTCCTGACCAAGGGGACGTGTGACCCCAGGTGCAGGGTCTGGGGAGGTGAGGTCACCCTGGGACTGTGGACATGTGACCCAGGTGGAGGGGTCTGGGGAGGTGGGTCACCCTGGTGAGTGTGGATGTGTGGCCCCAGGTATAGGGTGCGGGGACTGTGTGGGTCTCACCATACCTGCATGGGTCAGGATCACATGGATGGGGAGACCGCATATGCGCTCTTTGCCTGCAGTGTGTCCTGTCCCCTTTGAGATTTCCAACCTCTGCATTAAGGGTGTTGTCCTGATTAACCTGTGGTTCCTTTTCTTCTCTTCATCTTGTCACAATCATATGAGGTCAGGCATGTTTGAGTGGGTTGCTGCTCTGTGTTCCGGTGAGTGACAACACTTGGTGGTATCATATTAATACTATAGCATATCATATGTCTAATCTATGGGGGTCACCACTGCCTGGGTCCCCCTGGACAGAGGTCAGGTGAGCACAGACTAGCCCCCCCTAAGAATGGTCTCCCACGTGCTCTGTGAGGGTACCGTGATGGCCCCTAAGGTAGGGGACTGTGTCTGGGCCTCCGACAGTTGTGATGAAGGGGAGTCGAAATGGAATCTCAATTAACAAGACATTATTTTAAGAATTTATTTTAAGTGAAATAAAACACACGTCACATACCCTTTACCATCATCACCATTTTAAGTGCACGTTTCTGAGGCATCAGATATATTCACTTTCTCGTGGAGCCATCACCACCATCCCTAGAACTTTTCATCTTGCAAAACCAAAATTCCACAACCATGAAAGTCTCATTCCCCATTCCCTCCCACTGCCCCTGGCACCGATATCCACTTCAGTCCCTGAGTTGTCGACTCCAGGGCACCCACTGGAGTGGAATCCTGCAGTGTTTGCTGACGGGTCATTTTGGAAGAGCTGACTTTCAGTCTGAAGCTCTGCCTGTTCGCATCTGAAGAATCTGCATTTAAGGAGAGGGTGTATGAGGAAGGGGGTGTATGCGGGACAAAGGTGTCCGGGGTGCAGGTGAGCCAGGACCTGACCAGCTGCCTTTTGCGTCCTCTGGTCCCATCTCTTGGTCTGTGCCTCATCTGCATCATCACTGTCCCCGCTGGCACCGCTGGGGTGTTGTTCTCTGAGTGAGAGTCCCCTGGTGCCCCTGCTCTCCTCCCCTCCTCCTGCTGGTTGCGGAGGGAACTGCTTGCTGTGTGGTCTCTACTCCTGAGGCATGAAGGACCCTGTAGCATGGACCTGCAGAGTGTGGGGTGTGGTCCCAAGAGCATGGGGCCCACATAGGACACGACATCGGGGCGTGACAAGTGCTAGGGCTGCCTCATCACTGACAGGGAATGTTGCCCAGATCCTGCTCGAGAGGGCGTGGTGGGTGGCCTGGGACCCTAGAGGCCCCATTCCTATACTGGAGCTTGGAGAGTGCATCCCCATGGGCTCCAGATTCACCCCATACCTCAGCCATATCCCTCTGTCCTGTCTTTGAACTCAGGAAAACGAGCTCTCTTGTCCACAACATAGGCCTGGTCCTGTTGATATTAGGATTCTTTAAGTTAGGCGTCCTGGGATAGCAGCTCCTTTTAGGCCTGAGAAGGAACAACTCCGGAGTGTACAACAATTTCAGATGAAACTAATATTCAATGACTATCCCTAACTACTCGGTTGTTGACTTCTATTAGTCATTATTCTCCTGGTTTTAGCTCGGATGTGGGGATTACAGAGGAGTCAACATTTAAATCTTCGTAATCTGTGTATTTGTAGCTTCAGTATCATTACTGACCCATAGTTTTTTATGGTTTGGGAAGAGTTATTGATTTCATGTATCATGTAAAGGATTCACAATGATGATAGGGCAATTAAGATTACAATAATAGCTAGTAAATTGTTCACATTTTCTCTACCTGTGCATCTATTGTATGCATATGAGTTTAGATGTCAATATTAGTGAAATGATATAGAGGACTAGAGAACTTATTTTAAAAATCACTATTAATGTGTGATGAAGAAAATGTAAAAGTTCTTCCATAATCGGTGATGTTGTATCTTGAGAGCCTAGATGAAATTGATATGCCTTAGTGATATACAGGATTTTAGCCTATCATTTAACTTTGACAAAGCTACATCACTTTTTACTTTTATCTCATTTATTGAGGAAGACATAATTGTTATGGTGTTGGCTTGAAACTGGTTGAAAAGGACTTGAGTCCTTCCTTATTTTACATTTACATAGGTAGGATCTTGAAACATAGGATATGGTGGAGGACATCCGTGTAACCATTCTAGGTTAGGAGTAGCAATTTCCACTGCTAAGACTTCTTGTTTAGACACAAATGCTTTTCAAAGTATGAAGATTATTAGCATTACTGCTGCTACTGAGATGAATGAGCCTAAAGACAAAATATTTCATGTTGTGTGTGCCTCAGGGTACTCAGACTAACGTAGTGACATCCCTGAGAGGCCATGAAAGTGCTGCAGGAAGTCATATTTACTACTACAAATATACTTGTGAAGTGAATTTTTGCTCATGCTGAGTTAACTGTATAACCTGAGAAGAGTGGGAATCAGTGTAGGAAGCCTCCTATAATAGTGAAGACTGCTCCCATGGACATTAGGTCATGGAAGTGTGCTACTACCTAGTATGTATCCTGGAGGACAATGTCTGGGGATGAGTTGGCTAAGATGATTCCTGTCAAACCACCTACTGTAAAAAGAAAAACTAAAGCCTAAAACTCATAATATAGTGGGAGGTCATATAGTATTACCTCCGTGAACAGTTGCTAACCAGGGACTTCCCTGGGGACGCAGTGGTTAAGAATTCGCCTGCCAATGCAGGGGACACGGGTTCGAGCCCTTGTCTGGGAAGATTCCACATGCCGCGGAGCAAAAAGCCCGTGTGCCACAACTACTGAGCCTGCCCTCTAGAGCCCGCAAGCCACAACTACTGAAGCCCACGCGCCTAGAGGCCGTGCTCTGCAACAAGAGAAGCCACTGCAATGAAAGGGCCGCACACCGCAACGAAGAGTAGCTGCCGCTCACCGCAACCAGAGAAAGCCCATGCGCAGCAACCAAGACCCAACTCAGCCAAAAAAAAAAAAAAGCAAAGAAAAAGAAAAATTAAATAAAGAGTTGCTAATCAGCTAGATACTTTTACTCCTGTAGGGATAGAAGTAATTACGGTAGCTGATGCAAAGTATGCTCCTGAGTCCACAGCTATCCCTATGGTAAACATATGATGGGCCCACAAGAGAACTCCTAAAAAAACCAGTGGACATGACTCATACTATTCCCAGATAGCTGAAAGGCAATTTTTGTCCTAAATAGTATGTAATGATATGTGAGTTTATAACAAACCCTGTTAGGCCATGAATACAGACTTCAGGGAGAGCAAAGTATCAAAAGAGGTGTTGGTATAGGATTCGGTCTCCTCCTGCAGGGTCAAAGAAAGTAGTGTTTAGATTTCTATCTCTTAACAGCATGGCAATTCTGGCTGCTTGGACTGAGATTGGTAATTATAGTAATATGGCTATAGTTGGGGAAGATTAAACAAATAATGGTGTTTGGTATTGGGATATGACTGCTGGTTTTGTATTAAAGACTATAGTAATAAAAGTAATAATACCAAGAATTGAGGAGACACCTGCTAAATGTAAGGAGAAAACAGTTAGGTCGACAGAGGCTCCTGCATGGGCCAGATTGCAGGCTAGAGCTGAATACACGGTTCCATTGGTACCAGAACCAGCTTCTACTATTGGTGATATGAGTAGGAGTAAGAATGATGGGGGAAGTAGTCAAAAGTTTATATGATTTATTGGGGGAAATGCTACTTCAGGTGTCTGAGTTATTAGTGGCCCAAGTCAGTTTTCAAAGCCTGCAATCATAACGGGTACAGCTATAAAGAAAATTATTACAAGTGCAGGGACTGTTATGACTACCTTACAGATTTGGGCATCTCCAAGTAGCGGTCCAGGTCAGCATAGCTCAGCCTGGATTAATATAATTAAGGTGCTGCCTGCTACTCCAGCTCAAGCACCAAATAGTAAATATAAAATGCCGATATCTTTGTGATTTGTTGAAAATAATCAGCAGTGTATGAACAGAGGTAAAATGACTGAGTTAGCATTAGACTGTAAATCTAAAGACAGAGATTGAGCCCTCTTTCTGGCAAACCCTGTGGTGAATCAACAAATTGAATTGTAACTTCAGAGAAGCAGCTTCAATTCTGCCAGTGATGTTCCTGCCTTTTTTTTTTTTTTTCTTTATTTCTTTCTCAAATGAAGAGAAGTAGACTGAAGCCAGCTGACTAGAGGATTTGCCTGCTAACTAAAGTTTCCTGGGGTTAAAACTCATCAATCTCGTAAAGATTTGGCTTCAATACAGTGTTTGCTTTACATTCAATTGATGTAGAATAAAGTCTTGCAATCCTTATTTTTAGGAATTAAGTAAATTTCACTTGTTTAGGGTTTTGAAAGCTCTTGGTCTGAACTAACCTAAATTCCTAGTCCAGCACCGATAGAATGGGTGTTGTGTGTAGTAATCGTGTGGGTATTATGATTGGTAATGATAGGAAGGTTATTTCTTTGTATGTTCAAATTGTTTTGTGTTGGTGTTGTTTAATGAAGGGAATATAGTTAGTGATGTGGAGTATGTTAGCTGCAAGTAGAAATATATGCTGAGGACTGCTATGATGGCTATTAGTGTTGGTAGAATGATGTTGTCGTTTTTGTTATCTCTTGGATAATTATTCATTTGGGTAGAAACCCTGATAGTGATGGGCGATGTCCTAATGATACTATAATGGTGAGGAAAATGATTGTGATGGGAGGTGTTTTATCTCATGTGTGTGATAATGATACTCTTGTAGTACATGATCTGGGCATAAATAAGAAGAAGAGAGTGTTGTTATGATATAAATTAGTATGTTTAGGATTGTTATAATCTGAATATACATTATAATATCTGTTATTCATCCTATATGGGCAATTGATGAGGAGGGTGTAATATTTTCCAGGTGAGTATGGCGAAGTCTGCCTCCGCCTTCAGGTATGATTTATAATATCACTATGATTAATAGTATATTTAGGTTGATGGATGGTGACATGTGGTATAAAACTGATAGGGGTGCAATTTTGTCATGTTGATAGCATCAGGTCTGCTGTTCATGGGATGCCTTGTGTGACTTCAGGCACTCAGAAGTGAAATGGGGAAAGTCCTACTTTTGTGACAAGGGCGATTGTCATGAGGGTGGATGCTGCTGGATTAAAGATTCTTGTTATTCATTGTGCTCTTTGACCAGAGTATATTAGATTAATGATAATAGCCATTATAAGTAGTATTGACGTGGTGGACTGTTTTAGGAAATATTTGTTGGATGCTTCTGTTGCTTATGGGTTCATGTTTTTTATTAGAATGGGGATACCATTAACCAGTGTGAGCTTGTTATACAATTATATTTCCTGAGAAAACGGTCAGTAGAATGATGGTAAAAACAATGAGAGTTTATTAGCACAGGAAGGATATACAAAAATATTTTGGGGGTATGGGCCTGAAGCTTACTTAGAGAACTTTACTATATAGCATGTGGTGTAATGTGGTAGGTAGCATGGAGAATGTAAAATTATTAGGAAGAATTCAATTCCAGGAATAAGAGCATTGAAACCTCTATGATTTACTCTATCAAAGTAACTCTTTTGTCAGACATATTTCTTAAATTTGTGGTGGGTTGCCTGGTATGATGACAAGTAGTGAAAACTCTCATATACATAGGGTTAATGTTAGTCGTAAAAAAACTTTTTATAAGAGATGTATGCGTTGATCATATCAAAATTGTAGGTAGGAGGCTCAAATTCATAGAAAGGAGATTGTTAGATGTGTTTTAATGATGACTTGGGCTGTATATAATTCTGGCACCTAGGGATTGTCGAATGCTCCTAAAAATAGATTGCTGTGGAAATGTTTATTATAGGGAAATTGACATATTCTCTAGGAGGGACGGGCTGAATGGGCCTGCTACATTTTCTACATTGAAGACATATACAGGTTTTGATGCTACTTCCGTTAAATCAAGTGGGGCTTCATTGGATTTCTGCTACTGCGGAGATAATCAAATTCTGGGTAGGGGTCAGGAGAAAATTAGTCATAGGTGTTCTTGTGTAATAATTACTGTTGAAAGTGTAAATGATCCATTTACCAGTAAGACTGAGAATAGAATAACTGCTACATTACTTCATATGAGATGATTGTCTGTGCTATTGTTCCTAGAGCTCCAGTGAGTGAGTATTTTGAATGTGAAGTTCATCCAGATCTGAGGATGGAATAAATGGCTAGGTGTGACATGGCTAATAGAAATAATATGCCTACATTTATACTAATTAGTGGATAAGATATGGGAAGAGGAATTCATGTTGTGAGAGCCAGGGTTAAGGCTAGCATTGGGGCAATAATATATAAATTGATGATGTTGATGGACATAGTGGTTCTTTAATAAGTAATTTGGACGCCTCAGCAATGGGTTGTAATCATCCATGGGGGCTGATGATTTTTGGCCCTTTCTGGATTTGTATATAGCCTAGGATTTTCCATTTAGTTAATATGAGGAATGCTATGGTGAATTAAATTGGGTAATTTGTGAAAGAATGTTGATTATAAACATATTCTTAGGAAGAGGACTTGAACCAGTGCAGAAAAAGTTTCAGTTTTACATAATTACCGGGCTCTGCCACCGTAACGAACCCTGTTCTACAGTAGGGAATGTATAAATTAATTGAATGTAGATTATATCATCATTTAGTTTGAAGACATTTTGTAAAGTAAGCCGTATTGCTCTTGTCCTTTCATACTGGAGAAATCTGCAATAGACAGAAACCAACCAGGATGACTCCCGTCTGAACTCAGATCACGTGAGACTTTAATCGTTGAACAAACAGACAATTAATAGCAGTTATACCGTTGAAATGTCGTGATCTAGCGTCAAGGTCATAAACCATATTGCCCATATGAACTCCAGAATACAATTACACTGTTATCCCTAGTAAAACTTGTTCCATTGACCAGTGTTTTAGAAGAACAGGTGATAAAGCATTTTGACTAGCTGGCCTAAATTTTAATCACTCAGAAGTGGTTTTATTCTCCAAAAAATAAATGGCGCACGGGCTCAAGACACACCGGCTTCAGTAGTTGTGGCGTGCACACTCAGTAGTTGTGGCCCACTGGCTTAGTTGTTCCGTGGCACGTGAGATCTTCCCGGACCGGGGATCGAACCGGGTCCCCTGCATTGGCAGGCGAATTCTTAATCACTGCATCACCAGGGAAGTCCCAGATTCGCAGTCTCCCTTTTAATATGCCTTAAGCCCAAAGAATCCATGGAAAATTGTTACAGAAAATAAGACAATAAAATATTGTAAGGACTATAACAGAAGCACATAGTACACAGTTCATATAGACACATCCCAAGCAGTTACAAAGTATATTAGAAGGGAGGCTGCAATTTTAAAAGAATAAGAAAAATTATACCCACAAACTCCCAATCTTTCCTGAAACGTTGCAATCTGAAACCCTATTGTAGGAAGCAGAAGATTCCAGGAGACATTCTACAAATGAAGGACTCCAAACCCTGTGGTTGGATAAGGAATTCTGGAAGGAAGGTATCCTCACCCAAGGAGAGCAGGTTCCTATACTTCTCTAACATCACATCCCTGTACAATTCCCATTGATCTTGGTCCAGGCATTCTCACTCCTCTTGACAGAAATCTATGGCCACATCCTGGAATGTCAGCAGTCCCTGAAATTAAACGTACACATGCCATGTGGCCACGGGAAGAGTTCATAATATGACCCAAGAAGAAAACAGCAAGTTAAGAGAAGGTTTTAATTTAGAAGAGTGTCTTCAATTATCCACTAATATATATATATATATATATTTTTTTTTACAAAGTAACTTTCTCTACCTTATTTCTAACTACAAGAAAAGAGTATGGCATGTGATCCACAAAACCAGTATAGAGACTATACTTGTCTGGAAAAGAAATGATAAAATGATGGTTTCAACACAGGCATATGCATTTTTGAGTGTTTTATTTATGTCAAACTGGATAAAATGTGTGTATTTCTCATAGAGAAAAGACCTGTCGAGGTAGAAATGTACCTTTCAACTATTCATGGGTGCACAAGAACACTGGGGAGATTGTAAAAGTGCAGATTGTGATTCAGTAGGTCCGGTGGGCCTGAGTTCTATTTTTTTAACAAGCTCATTTTTAACTAGTGATGCCACAGTCTCTGATTCATTAACCACAACTGTGAATATCAGAGACATAATTAGAAAGGTAAAAATTCATATTTAATTTTGAACTTAAAGTGTTTTATGGATTTTACACCTTTAATAGAATAGTGAGCACAGCAGCAACAATCATTTGTGAATATTTACTATAGACTGTGTATCTTTCTAATTTTTTTGTGTAGGATTCCAGGAAAAAGGCCTGGGCTGCGGCCACAGTGGGCGTGGCCCCCAGGCCGGGCCCCACCTCCAGGACCCCCGACGGGGCCCTGCGCTCCTGGCGGCTCCCTCCCCCGCCGCCCCGCTCCCTCCCGGAAGGCCTCGGGGCAGAGCGGTCCCACCCACTGCGCGCTGAACAGAGCCCGCGTTTCCTCAGAGCTGGAACTCCCGGCTCGGGCGGCGTCTCTTCCCTCCGCCTTCACGGAACTGCCCCGGAGCCCGAGGGGAGGGCGACCTCACTGAGGCTGCCGGCTCTGGAGGTGCCCCGGCGGCCGAAGCCATGACAGTCGCGGGGACGGCGGGCCGGGTAAGTGGGCGCCGACCCTCCGCCTGGTCCGGTGCCCGGGCGGCAGCACAAGACCAGCTTCTGAGGGGCAGGGGTTCGCTGCCACCCGCCGCTGCTGTGCAGAAAGAGCGGCCTCCAGCGTCTGGTCCCCGGGAACTTCGGTCCCTCCTCTCGCCCCTGCCCTCGGCCTGGCTCGCGAGGCCTGGTGGGCGTGGGGAGGGGGTCGGCCTGAGCGTCCTGAGGGGAAACGGGGCAAGGGAGGCGCAGGGTCAGCGCCCCTCCTCCCGACTGCGGGGAAAGCGGCTGAAAACTCCTCCCGAGGCGCGCAGGCCCCTTATTCAGCCGAGTCCCTCTGCGCTCCTTCCTCCCTGAGCTAAAGTACCGGGGGGAGGGGACAGGGCAGGGGACTGGCGCAGGTAATGGGGAACATCAAAAGGTGATTGTTAACTAAGGAAAACCAGCTCTCCCAAGGTGAGGAATGCGGCGCTTTTCTTTGCCTGGGCTCACTGAAATCCTTCCTTTGATATGCACCTCAGCTCTCTGGGGCCTGCATTCTGTATTTGCATATCCTGAGTGCCTCAGGGCCCGCCGGCTCACATTGGAGGGCTGCAAGTGCTGAAGACTGTGACATCCTTTGTTTACTGATAGGGCAAGAAATATTCCATTTCTCACAGGCTTGAGGGGCAGACAGTGGAAAAAAGTCAGAGAATCTCACTCGGCCTGTACTTTGGTTTACATATAGATAATATTTATACTTAACTGTGCTAATAGAGGTTCTCAAGTCCAATCAACTTGTACTACTGCCCTCTATGTATCAATTTCATCAATATCATAAGATAAATGCCTATAGAATTGACTTAATCCATTTAAATAGGATAATGATTTTTAAAGGAAACATAATAGAAATATCACAACAAAACCTTTACCACTAAAGGCTGGGTCTGGAACCACCTAAATAAATGTTCCATTGTTAAAATATTGAAAGATGTAGTCAATAGAAATATCAACAAAAATGACAAATAATAAGGGTAGCAGAATGTTGAAATGTTCTATCTTTATCATTAAAGTGGCAGAAAATCATTTATTAGTAGGCACTGGGGGCAGAAGATGCCTGATTTTATATCTGTGTCATATTTGTGCAGTTGTTTCAACAAGTAACTTAAAGACAAAATGGAAAAACAAGGAGGTTTGTGCCTGAGATCATGTTGATGTGAAACCAGGGATGGCCACCTTGTGCCAGGTGAGTTAAGTTTACCTGGCAGGTAGACCGCAGAGCTCCTGGGAAGCAAGGGTTGGAATTTTTCTGCTGGGTGCCCCTTAGGTTCTGTGACTTGACTGACTGTGAGTCATGTTTCGGGAAAGACCTGATCACAGGGAAAGGGTGGGGATAGAGTGATTTGGGGAGCAGCTAACAACATTCATCACAGCTCACGGCCTGAATGAAGTTTAAAGAAACAGGAAAACAGATGCTTCTTATGGAATCAGAGAATGTGAGGGCTGGACAATCCCAGAAAATGAGGAACACCCATCCCATTTTCCAGATGACAAAACAGAGGTCCAGCAAGGTGAAATCCCTCACCCAAGTTGCACCCGTCTCTCCTCCCCACTACGTGGTTCATGAAAGCAGGACTCTTCCTGTCTTGATCACTGCTGAACCCCAAAAAGGGCCAGGCATCTAGCAGCTGCTCCAAAAATTTGGGTTGACTGTAGGAACAATGCTATTTCTTTCTTTCTCACTCTTATTCAGGATTGTGCCAAGAACTCCCCAGGTTGCAATGTAATTCGATAAATGTAAATATTAATTGAGTTTTGTTGTGATGAGGACTTAGGCTTTGAAGGTAACAGACTTGGTTCAGATCTTGGTTCTGCCACTCCATAGCTGTTTGGCTTTGGGAAAATTACTAAACCTCTCTGAGATTATTTCCTCCTTTGTAAAGTGGGGATAAATCTATCTGAGCCAGCAGAGCACCTGCATGAGAGATGAGCACTAAATATTGGTCTTTCTCACTCTCCTACGCCATCTCTCTGTTCTTCCCAGAGAAGCTGTACAGAAGGATATAGTACTTTTTTTAAAAATAGTTAACTAATTAATTAATTAATTTGTTTTTGGCTGCGTTGTGTCTTCGTTGCTATGCGCAGGCTTTCTCTAGTTGCGGCAAGCGGGGACTACTCTTTGTTGCGTTGCGCGGGCTTCTCATTGCGGTGGCTTCTCTTGCTAGCCTTAACCCCAATGCTAGCCTTAACCCTGGCTCTCACAACATGAATTCCTCTTCCCATATCTTATCCACTAATTAGTATAAATGTAGGCATATTATTTCTATTAGCCGTGTCACACCTAGCCATTTATTCCATCCTCAGATCTGGATGAACTTCACATTCAAAATACTCACTCACTGGAGCTCTAGGAACAATAGCACAGACAATCATCTCATATGAAGTAATGTAGCAGTTATTCTATTCTCAGTCTTACTGGTAAATGGATCATTTACACTTTCAACAGTAATTATTACACAAGAACACCTATGACTAATTTTCTCCTGACCCCTACCCAGAATTTGATTATCTCCGCAGTAGCAGAAATCCAATGAAGCCCCACTTGATTTAACGGAAGTAGCATCAAAACCTGTATATGTCTTCAATGTAGAAAATGTAGCAGGCCCATTCAGCCCGTCCCTCCTAGAGAATATGTCAATTTCCCTATAATAAACATTTCCACAGCAATCTATTTTTAGGAGCATTCGACAATCCCTAGGTGCCAGAATTATATACAGCCCAAGTCATCATTAAAACACATCTAACAATCTCCTTTCTATGAATTTGAGCCTCCTACCTACAATTTTGATATGATCAACGCATACATCTCTTATAAAAAGTTTTTTTACGACTAACATTAACCCTATGTATATGAGAGTTTTCACTACTTGTCATCATACCAGGCAACCCACCACAAATTTAAGAAATATGTCTGACAAAAGAGTTACTTTGATAGAGTAAATCATAGAGGTTTCAATGCTCTTATTCCTGGAATTGAATTCTTCCTAATAATTTTACATTCTCCATGCTACCTACCACATTACACCACATGCTATATAGTAAAGTTCTCTAAGTAAGCTTCAGGCCCATACCCCCAAAATATTTTTGTATATCCTTCCTGTGCTAATAAACTCTCATTGTTTTTACCATCATTCTACTGACCGTTTTCTCAGGAAATATAATTGTATAACAAGCTCACACTGGTTAATGGTATCCCCATTCTAATAAAAAACATGAACCCATAAGCAACAGAAGCATCCAACAAATATTTCCTAAAACAGTCCACCACGTCAATACTACTTATAATGGCTATTATCATTAATCTAATATACTCTGGTCAAAGAGCACAATGAATAACAAGAATCTTTAATCCAGCAGCATCCACCCTCATGACAATCGCCCTTGTCACAAAAGTAGGACTTTCCCCATTTCACTTCTGAGTGCCTGAAGTCACACAAGGCATCCCATGAACAGCAGACCTGATGCTATCAACATGACAAAATTGCACCCCTATCAGTTTTATACCACATGTCACCATCCATCAACCTAAATATACTATTAATCATAGTGATATTATAAATCATACCTGAAGGCGGAGGCAGACTTCGCCATACTCACCTGGAAAATATTACACCCTCCTCATCAATTGCCCATATAGGATGAATAACAGATATTATAATGTATATTCAGATTATAACAATCCTAAACATACTAATTTATATCATAACAACACTCTCTTCTTCTTATTTATGCCCAGATCATGTACTACAAGAGTATCATTATCACACACATGAGATAAAACACCTCCCATCACAATCATTTTCCTCACCATTATAGTATCATTAGGACATCGCCCATCACTATCAGGGTTTCTACCCAAATGAATAATTATCCAAGAGATAACAAAAACGACAACATCATTCTACCAACACTAATAGCCATCATAGCAGTCCTCAGCATATATTTCTACTTGCAGCTAACATACTCCACATCACTAACTATATTCCCTTCATTAAACAACACCAACACAAAACAATTTGAACATACAAAGAAATAACCTTCCTATCATTACCAATCATAATACCCACACGATTACTACACACAACACCCATTCTATCGGTGCTGGACTAGGAATTTAGGTTAGTTCAGACCAAGAGCTTTCAAAACCCTAAACAAGTGAAATTTACTTAATTCCTAAAAATAAGGATTGCAAGACTTTATTCTACATCAATTGAATGTAAAGCAAACACTGTATTGAAGCCAAATCTTTACGAGATTGATGAGTTTTAACCCCAGGAAACTTTAGTTAGCAGGCAAATCCTCTAGTCAGCTGGCTTCAGTCTACTTCTCTTCATTTGAGAAAGAAATAAAGAAAAAAAAAAAAAAAGGCAGGAACATCACTGGCAGAATTGAAGCTGCTTCTCTGAAGTTACAATTCAATTTGTTGATTCACCACAGGGTTTGCCAGAAAGAGGGCTCAATCTCTGTCTTTAGATTTACAGTCTAATGCTAACTCAGTCATTTTACCTCTGTTCATACACTGCTGATTATTTTCAACAAATCACAAAGATATCGGCATTTTATATTTACTATTTGGTGCTTGAGCTGGAGTAGCAGGCAGCACCTTAATTATATTAATCCAGGCTGAGCTATGCTGACCTGGACCGCTACTTGGAGATGCCCAAATCTGTAAGGTAGTCATAACAGTCCCTGCACTTGTAATAATTTTCTTTATAGCTGTACCCGTTATGATTGCAGGCTTTGAAAACTGACTTGGGCCACTAATAACTCAGACACCTGAAGTAGCATTTCCCCCAATAAATCATATAAACTTTTGACTACTTCCCCCATCATTCTTACTCCTACTCATATCACCAATAGTAGAAGCTGGTTCTGGTACCAATGGAACCGTGTATTCAGCTCTAGCCTGCAATCTGGCCCATGCAGGAGCCTCTGTCGACCTAACTGTTTTCTCCTTACATTTAGCAGGTGTCTCCTCAATTCTTGGTATTATTACTTTTATTACTATAGTCTTTAATACAAAACCAGCAGTCATATCCCAATACCAAACACCATTATTTGTTTAATCTTCCCCAACTATAGCCATATTACTATAATTACCAATCTCAGTCCAAGCAGCCAGAATTGCCATGCTGTTAAGAGATAGAAATCTAAACACTACTTTCTTTGACCCTGCAGGAGGAGACCGAATCCTATACCAACACCTCTTTTGATACTTTGCTCTCCCTGAAGTCTGTATTCATGGCCTAACAGGGTTTGTTATAAACTCACATATCATTACATACTATTTAGGACAAAAATTGCCTTTCAGCTATCTGGGAATAGTATGAGTCATGTCCACTGGTTTTTTTAGGAGTTCTCTTGTGGGCCCATCATATGTTTACCATAGGGATAGCTGTGGACTCAGGAGCATACTTTGCATCAGCTACCGTAATTACTTCTATCCCTACAGGAGTAAAAGTATCTAGCTGATTAGCAACTCTTTATTTAATTTTTCTTTTTCTTTGCTTTTTTTTTTTTTTGGCTGAGTTGGGTCTTGGTTGCTGCGCATGGGCTTTCTCTGGTTGCGGTGAGCGGCAGCTACTCTTCGTTGCGGTGTGCGGCCCTTTCATTGCAGTGGCTTCTCTTGTTGCAGAGCACGGCCTCTAGGCGCGTGGGCTTCAGTAGTTGTGGCTTGCGGGCTCTAGAGGGCAGGCTCAGTAGTTGTGGCACACGGGCTTTTTGCTCCGCGGCATGTGGAATCTTCCCAGACAAGGGCTCGAACCCGTGTCCCCTGCATTGGCAGGCGAATTCTTAACCACTGCGTCCCCAGGGAAGTCCCTGGTTAGCAACTGTTCACGGAGGTAATACTATATGACCTCCCACTATATTATGAGTTTTAGGCTTTAGTTTTTCTTTTTACAGTAGGTGGTTTGACAGGAATCATCTTAGCCAACTCATCCCCAGACATTGTCCTCCAGGATACATACTAGGTAGTAGCACACTTCCATGACCTAATGTCCATGGGAGCAGTCTTCACTATTATAGGAGGCTTCCTACACTGATTCCCACTCTTCTCAGGTTATACAGTTAACTCAGCATGAGCAAAAATTCACTTCACAAGTATATTTGTAGTAGTAAATATGACTTCCTGCAGCACTTTCATGGCCTCTCAGGGATGTCACTACGTTAGTCTGAGTACCCTGAGGCACACACAACATGAAATATTTTGTCTTTAGGCTCATTCATCTCAGTAGCAGCAGTAATGCTAATAATCTTCATACTTTGAAAAGCATTTGTGTCTAAACAAGAAGTCTTAGCAGTGGAAATTGCTACTCCTAACCTAGAATGGTTACACGGATGTCCTCCACCATATCCTATGTTTCAAGATCCTACCTATGTAAATGTAAAATAAGGAAGGACTCAAGTCCTTTTCAACCAGTTTCAAGCCAACACCATAACAATTATGTCTTCCTCAATAAATGAGATAAAAGTAAAAAGTGATGTAGCTTTGTCAAAGTTAAATGATAGGCTAAAATCCTGTATATCACTAAGGCATATCAATTTCATCTAGGCTCTCAAGATACAACATCACCGATTATGGAAGAACTTTTACATTTTCTTCATCACACATTAATAGTGATTTTTAAAATAAGTTCTCTAGTCCTCTATATCATTTCACTAATATTGACATCTAAACTCATATGCATACAATAGATGCACAGGTAGAGAAAATGTGAACAATTTACTAGCTATTATTGTAATCTTAATTGCCCTATCATCATTGTGAATCCTTTACATGATACATGAAATCAATAACTCTTCCCAAACCATAAAAAACTATGGGTCAGTAATGATACTGAAGCTACAAATACACAGATTACGAAGATTTAAATGTTGACTCCTCTGTAATCCCCACATCCGAGCTAAAACCAGGAGAATAATGACTAATAGAAGTCAACAACCGAGTAGTTAGGGATAGTCATTGAATATTAGTTTCATCTGAAATTGTTGTACACTCCGGAGTTGTTCCTTCTCAGGCCTAAAAGGAGCTGCTATCCCAGGACGCCTAACTTAAAGAATCCTAATATCAACAGGACCAGGCCTATGTTGTGGACAAGAGAGCTCGTTTTCCTGAGTTCAAAGACAGGACAGAGGGATATGGCTGAGGTATGGGGTGAATCTGGAGCCCATGGGGATGCACTCTCCAAGCTCCAGTATAGGAATGGGGCCTCTAGGGTCCCAGGCCACCCACCACGCCCTCTCGAGCAGGATCTGGGCAACATTCCCTGTCAGTGATGAGGCAGCCCTAGCACTTGTCACGCCCCGATGTCGTGTCCTATGTGGGCCCCATGCTCTTGGGACCACACCCCACACTCTGCAGGTCCATGCTACAGGGTCCTTCATGCCTCAGGAGTAGAGACCACACAGCAAGCAGTTCCCTCCGCAACCAGCAGGAGGAGGGGAGGAGAGCAGGGGCACCAGGGGACTCTCACTCAGAGAACAACACCCCAGCGGTGCCAGCGGGGACAGTGATGATGCAGATGAGGCACAGACCAAGAGATGGGACCAGAGGACGCAAAAGGCAGCTGGTCAGGTCCTGGCTCACCTGCACCCCGGACACCTTTGTCCCGCATACACCCCCTTCCTCATACACCCTCTCCTTAAATGCAGATTCTTCAGATGCGAACAGGCAGAGCTTCAGACTGAAAGTCAGCTCTTCCAAAATGACCCGTCAGCAAACACTGCAGGATTCCACTCCAGTGGGTGCCCTGGAGTCGACAACTCAGGGACTGAAGTGGATATCGGTGCCAGGGGCAGTGGGAGGGAATGGGGAATGAGACTTTCATGGTTGTGGAATTTTGGTTTTGCAAGATGAAAAGTTCTAGGGATGGTGGTGATGGCTCCACGAGAAAGTGAATATATCTGATGCCTCAGAAACGTGCACTTAAAATGGTGATGATGGTAAAGGGTATGTGACGTGTGTTTTATTTCACTTAAAATAAATTCTTAAAATAATGTCTTGTTAATTGAGATTCCATTTCGACTCCCCTTCATCACAACTGTCGGAGGCCCAGACACAGTCCCCTACCTTAGGGGCCATCACGGTACCCTCACAGAGCACGTGGGAGACCATTCTTAGGGGGGGCTAGTCTGTGCTCACCTGACCTCTGTCCAGGGGGACCCAGGCAGTGGTGACCCCCATAGATTAGACATATGATATGCTATAGTATTAATATGATACCACCAAGTGTTGTCACTCACCGGAACACAGAGCAGCAACCCACTCAAACATGCCTGACCTCATATGATTGTGACAAGATGAAGAGAAGAAAAGGAACCACAGGTTAATCAGGACAACACCCTTAATGCAGAGGTTGGAAATCTCAAAGGGGACAGGACACACTGCAGGCAAAGAGCGCATATGCGGTCTCCCCATCCATGTGATCCTGACCCATGCAGGTATGGTGAGACCCACACAGTCCCCGCACCCTATACCTGGGGCCACACATCCACACTCACCAGGGTGACCCACCTCCCCAGACCCCTCCACCTGGGTCACATGTCCACAGTCCCAGGGTGACCTCACCTCCCCAGACCCTGCACCTGGGGTCACACGTCCCCTTGGTCAGGACACCATGGCTCTGCAGGGGGCTCCCCCAATGTGGAAACAAGCTGGGTCCCTGGGACCTCCTGGGATGGGAAAAAGTGTCAGGTGGGTCTCCTTTCCCCACACTTGTCCCAGAGGAGTCCTCCTCTGCTCACTTTGGTTCTGTGTGACTTTAACTGTTTTTAAAGCTTTCCTACTAGAGTTGAACACACGACCCTGGTGCTGGCATGCTCAGTCCTTTCTCGTCTCACTTACATGTTGAGAAAACTCACAGGACAGCAGGGCTGAAAGCCGAGGGGCAGCTCTGGACTCTGCTGAGTAGGGACGGTAGACTGGAGGGAGAGCTCAGCAGCAGCCTCAGCTGTCACCCATCGGCCTTTTGCCCGATCTGCGTGCCCTGCAATCAATTCAGCAGCTAAACCTGCTTCCCTATGCACCATGCACGTGCTGGTAAATTGGAATTATTGCCAGGTAGTCCTCCTGAGGATTCTCCATGAGCCCCAGGGAAGGTGAACCTTGCAGGGATTAAGACTAAGGCCCCGACCATAGCACTGACCCTTGGGAGGACCAGGTCACCACACTCAGAAGAGAGGCTGTTACGTAAACAAGCCCACCTCAGCTCCAGACCCCAGACATCTAAGCACTGACATTCAGATGCAGGCACGGAGCTTCCCAGTACTGAGGCCAGGCCGGGTCTCTACCCAGGTCCCCATAGTCCTAGAGTACACAGAACATGGTCAGGTCTAAATCTTCTTATTATAGACAACACATGGTCAGCTCTAAACATAATCAGTAGACAGGACATGCAGAGGTCTAAATCTACCATGTAGACACAACTTGATCATGTTTAAACTAGCTTAGGGCTGATCTCATAGGAGGTACAGATCACACACATGGGTCTCTCATCTTTGGACACCCACATCAGGAAACTGAACAAAATCTTTGTCATTAAACATTTCAACAGGCAAAACAGAAATGTTCCCAATTTCTCTGGCCACCTGATGGTCAGGATCCACGGGCGAGCCACGAACTTCTTAGAGTGCAGCCCAGTCTGCTGCCAGGACAGACAAGAAGTGGCCTGATTCCAGCCTCCCAGGCTTCCAGAAGGAGGCGGCCACACTGGAAGCCCAGGCAGGAGAGTCCTGCATGGTCCGGGCCGGGAGATCCGGTCTGTCCATTCGGCCGGCCGATTCCGGGCGGGGCGCTCAGGGCCGCTGAGAGCCCTGCACTCAGGTCCTGCTTCCCTGCAGCGTGTGCGTGTGCGTGTGCATGTGCGTGTGTGTGTGTGTGTGTGTGTGTGTGTGTAGAGGGGGCGGTGGCTGACGGCTCCCATGGTTCCCGTCCCGGGCACCGCGCTGTCTTCGAGGGGAGGCACGGGGAGAGGTAGGGGCACAGAAGCCTTTGGAGAGGAGAACCCACCGCGGAACTCCTTGCACACTGGCTCGCCCCACCCGGAGACCCGCCTGCCCATCGTGGGCCGCATGTCGCCCCCCAGTCCCCCACCCCCGAGGGCAGGGTGCCTGCTCTTTCAACAGCACAGGGTCTCTCATGAAGGAGACCCAGTGGGGACTGTCACCCCCCGACTCCTGATGCTGTGTTTGGGGAGAATGAACCCCCTTGACTGGGCGATGGGACCCTGTGAGGAAAGAGGTGGCGGCCCCATCCAAGTCGGAGCCTGGCTGAGATATGAGAAAACGGGAGCCAAGGGCAGGGCCTGGAGGCTAGGCCAACAGGAGGGGCACCCCCAGCCTTGGCCGGGCTCTCCAACGGTGACATTGTTGCTGTAAGGGACCTGGGACAGGTGACTGAATGTAATGGGAGTCTAAACTGGACCCTGAATGGGGCTTAAAGAAGGTGTGAAGGATGTTACTGAGACAGTGACAGTCATTGGAAGACAAACTCTGTGTCAGGATATCCTGCTCCATCCATTTAAATCCCTGAGATCTGTGACCTTTACGGGGCTACGCAGGATTGTTAGAGCAGCTGCGTGCGGATATATCTGGGGCACAATTCAGTCTGCAGCCAACTTGCAAGTGGTTCCAGCAAACACACAGGTGTGCGCACAGGCAGGCACAGCACACACACAAACATATGCACGTGCACAGCACAAATATATTCACACACTAGCATGTGAACACACATGCACCCATATGCCCATGCACACACTAATGTGTGCAAGTGCACATACCTATGCACATGCACAGCATATGTATGCAAACAGGCACATGCACACGCATAGCACACACACAGGGAATAAAGTGAATCCGTAAAGCATTAATTCCTGAACACAAGTGAAGCTGACATGTATTTTTTCCCTTTTCTTAGCCTTGATGTTTTCCACAACAAAAAGTTTAAGAAAAAAGTTAATGGCAAATGACTTTTGATTCATAGGACTTTCTGATTTTATTCCACAAATATTATGACAGTAGAAATGAATGTAGATATTACATGTGTCCACTAATGGATGAATGGAGAAGAAAAACACGGTCCATCAATACAAGGGAATGCTATTCAGCCTAAAAAGGAAGTCAATTCTGACACAGGATGCAGCAGGGATGAACCTTGAGGGCATTATGCTCAGTGATGTAAGCTAGACACAAAAAAACAAACAGTGCTTGATCCACTCATACAAGGCCCCTAGAGCAGTCGGAAATATAGAGACATAAAGTAGGATGTTGAGTGCCAGAGGCTGAGGGAGGGACAATGGGGAGTGAGTGTTTAATGGGGACTGTTTCAATTTTGCAAGATGAAAAAGTTCTGGAGGATGATGGTGGTCAGGTTTGCACAACAGTGTGAATTACTTCCTGACTCTGAAATGTGCACTTAAAAATGGTTAAGATAGTACATTTTATGTTATGTGTACCAGACCACAATTTTTAAAACTTTTTAAAAAACAACAGGAAATAGTCCATGAATACCGCAAGATGCACAACTTCACAAACAACAGAGGGATTAAAGCCATAAGAAAAATACTGTGCATACACCTACCAGAATGGCAGACATGAAAGACATAGTATCAAATATCAGCAGGATGTGGAGCAATGGAAAGCCTGGTACGCAACGGGGGGATGCAACCACTTCTGAAGCAATCGGGCCTCAGATAGCGAAGTCCGTGCACAGAGACCCACAGTGCTCCTCCCGGTTGAACACAAACCCACCAGCCCTGCACCAGGACACACGGACATGGACTTGCAGCCACAGGAGCCAAACCTGAAAGAACCTGAAGGCCATCACAGACGGATGCAGAAATGAACCATGCACGCTCCTATGAAGGAATATTCCACAGCAATGGAGTACATTTTGTTTAAAGGTAGTAAAACTATAAAAATTATTTTTTAAAAAAAACTATATTTACAAGATGAAAGAATCTATAATTCTGGCACCTAGGGATTGTCGAATGCTCCTAAAAATAGATTGCTGTGGAAATGTTTATTATAGGGAAATTGACATATTCTCTAGGAAGGACGGGGTGAATGGGCCTGCTACATTTTCTACATTGAAGACATGTACAGGTTTTGATTCTACTTCTGTTAAATCAAGTGGGGTTTCACTGGATTTCTGCTACTGCGGAGATAATCAAATTCTGGGTAGGGGTCAGGAGAAAATTAGTCATAGGTGTTCTTGTGTAATAATTACTGTTGAAAGTGTAAATGATCCATTTACCAGTAAGACTGAGAATAGAATAACTGCTACATTACTTCATATGAGATGATTGTCTGTGCTATTGTTCCTAGAGCTCCAGTGAGTGAGTATTTTGAATGTGAAGTTCATCCAGATCTGAGGATGGAATAAATGGCTAGGTGTGACATGGCTAATAGAAATAATATGCCTACATTTATACTAATTAGTGGATAAGATATGGGAAGAGGAATTCATGTTGTGAGAGCCAGGGTTAAGGCTAGCATTGGGGCAATAATATATAAATTGATGATGTTGATGGACATAGTGGTTCTTTAATAAGTAATTTGAACGCCTCAGCAATGGGTTGTAATCATCCATGGGGGCTGATGATTTTTGGCCCTTTCTGGATTTGTATATAGCCTAGGATTTTCCATTTAGTTAATATGAGGAATGCTATGGTGAATTAAATTGGGTAATTTGTGAAAGAATGTTGATTATAAACATATTCTTAGGAAGAGGACTTGAACCAGTGCAGAAAAAGTTTCAGTTTTACATAATTACCGGGCTCTGCCACCGTAACGAACCCTGTTCTACAGTAGGGAATGTATAAATTAATTGAATGTAGATTATATCATCATTTAGTTTGAAGACACTTTGTAAAGTAAGCCGTATTGCTCTTGTCCTTTCATACTGGAAGAAAACTGCAATAGACAGAAACCAACCAGGATGACTCCCGTCTGAACTCAGATCACGTGAGACTTTAATCGTTGAACAAACAGACAATTAATAGCAGTTATACCGTTGAAATGTCGTGATCCAGCGTCAAGGTCATAAACCATATTGCCCATATGAACTCCAGAATACAATTACACTGTTATCCCTAGTAAAACTTGTTCCATTGACCAGTGTTTTAGAAGAACAGGTGATAAAGCATTTTGACTAGCTGGCCTAAATTTTAATCACTCAGAAGTGGTTTTATTCTCCAAAAAATAAATGGCGCACGGGCTCAAGACACACCGGCTTCAGTAGTTGTGGCGTGCACACTCAGTAGTTGTGGCCCACTGGCTTAGTTGTTCCGTGGCACGTGAGATCTTCCCGGACCGGGGATCGAACCGGGTCCCCTGCATTGGCAGGCGAATTCTTAATCACTGCATCACCAGGGAAGTCCCAGATTCGCAGTCTCCCTTTTAATATGCCTTAAGCCCAAAGAATCCATGGAAAATTGTTACAGAAAATAAGACAATAAAATATTGTAAGGACTATAACAGAAGCATATAGTACACAGTTCATATAGACACATCCCAAGCAGTTACAAAGTATATTAGAAGGGAGGCTGCAATTTTAAAAGAATAAGAAAAATTATACCCACAAACTCCCAATCTTTCCTGAAACGTTGCAATCTGAAACCCTATTGTAGGAAGCAGAAGATTCCAGGAGACATTCTACAAATGAAGGACTCCAAACCCTGTGGTTGGATAAGGAATTCTGGAAGGAAGGTATCCTCACCCAAGGAGAGCAGGTTCCTATACTTCTCTAACATCACATCCCTGTACAATTCCCATTGATCTTGGTCCAGGCATTCTCACTCCTCTTGACAGAAATCTATGGCCACATCCTGGAATGTCAGCAGTCCCTGAAATTAAACGTACACATGCCATGTGGCCACGGGAAGAGTTCATAATATGACCCAAGAAGAAAACAGCAAGTTAAGAGAAGGTTTTAATTTAGAAGAGTGTCTTCAATTATCCACTAATATATATATATATATATATTTTTTTTTTACAAAGTAACTTTCTCTACCTTATTTCTAACTACAAGAAAAGAGTATGGCATGTGATCCACAAAACCAGTATAGAGACTATACTTGTCTGGAAAAGAAATGATAAAATGATGGTTTCAACACAGGCATATGCATTTTTGAGTGTTTTATTTATGTCAAACTGGATAAAATGTGTGTATTTCTCATAGAGAAAAGACCTGTCGAGGTAGAAATGTACCTTTCAACTATTCATGGGTGCACAAGAACACTGGGGAGATTGTAAAAGTGCAGATTGTGATTCAGTAGGTCCGGTGGGCCTGAGTTCTATTTTTTTAACAAGCTCATTTTTAACTAGTGATGCCACAGTCTCTGATTCATTAACCACAACTGTGAATATCAGAGACATAATTAGAAAGGTAAAAATTCATATTTAATTTTGAACTTAAAGTGTTTTATGGATTTTACACCTTTAATAGAATAGTGAGCACAGCAGCAACAATCATTTGTGAATATTTACTATAGACTGTGTATCTTTCTAATTTTTTTGTGTAGGATTCCAGGAAAAAGGCCTGGGCTGCGGCCACAGTGGGCGTGGCCCCCAGGCCGGGCCCCACCTCCAGGACCCCCGACGGGGCCCTGCGCTCCTGGCGGCTCCCTCCCCCGCCGCCCCGCTCCCTCCCGGAAGGCCTCGGGGCAGAGCGGTCCCACCCACTGCGCGCTGAACAGAGCCCGCGTTTCCTCAGAGCTGGAACTCCCGGCTCGGGCGGCGTCTCTTCCCTCCGCCTTCACGGAACTGCCCCGGAGCCCGAGGGGAGGGCGACCTCACTGAGGCTGCCGGCTCTGGAGGTGCCCCGGCGGCCGAAGCCATGACAGTCGCGGGGACGGCGGGCCGGGTAAGTGGGCGCCGACCCTCCGCCTGGTCCGGTGCCCGGGCGGCAGCACAAGACCAGCTTCTGAGGGGCAGGGGTTCGCTGCCACCCGCCGCTGCTGTGCAGAAAGAGCGGCCTCCAGCGTCTGGTCCCCGGGAACTTCGGTCCCTCCTCTCGCCCCTGCCCTCGGCCTGGCTCGCGAGGCCTGGTGGGCGTGGGGAGGGGGTCGGCCTGAGCGTCCTGAGGGGAAACGGGGCAAGGGAGGCGCAGGGTCAGCGCCCCTCCTCCCGACTGCGGGGAAAGCGGCTGAAAACTCCTCCCGAGGCGCGCAGGCCCCTTATTCAGCCGAGTCCCTCTGCGCTCCTTCCTCCCTGAGCTAAAGTACCGGGGGGAGGGGACAGGGCAGGGGACTGGCGCAGGTAATGGGGAACATCAAAAGGTGATTGTTAACTAAGGAAAACCAGCTCTCCCAAGGTGAGGAATGCGGCGCTTTTCTTTGCCTGGGCTCACTGAAATCCTTCCTTTGATATGCACCTCAGCTCTCTGGGGCCTGCATTCTGTATTTGCATATCCTGAGTGCCTCAGGGCCCGCCGGCTCACATTGGAGGGCTGCAAGTGCTGAAGACTGTGACATCCTTTGTTTACTGATAGGGCAAGAAATATTCCATTTCTCACAGGCTTGAGGGGCAGACAGTGGAAAAAAGTCAGAGAATCTCACTCGGCCTGTACTTTGGTTTACATATAGATAATATTTATACTTAACTGTGCTAATAGAGGTTCTCAAGTCCAATCAACTTGTACTACTGCCCTCTATGTATCAATTTCATCAATATCATAAGATAAATGCCTATAGAATTGACTTAATCCATTTAAATAGGATAATGATTTTTAAAGGAAACATAATAGAAATATCACAACAAAACCTTTACCACTAAAGGCTGGGTCTGGAACCACCTAAATAAATGTTCCATTGTTAAAATATTGAAAGATGTAGTCAATAGAAATATCAACAAAAATGACAAATAATAAGGGTAGCAGAATGTTGAAATGTTCTATCTTTATCATTAAAGTGGCAGAAAATCATTTATTAGTAGGCACTGGGGGCAGAAGATGCCTGATTTTATATCTGTGTCATATTTGTGCAGTTGTTTCAACAAGTAACTTAAAGACAAAATGGAAAAACAAGGAGGTTTGTGCCTGAGATCATGTTGATGTGAAACCAGGGATGGCCACCTTGTGCCAGGTGAGTTAAGTTTACCTGGCAGGTAGACCGCAGAGCTCCTGGGAAGCAAGGGTTGGAATTTTTCTGCTGGGTGCCCCTTAGGTTCTGTGACTTGACTGACTGTGAGTCATGTTTCGGGAAAGACCTGATCACAGGGAAAGGGTGGGGATAGAGTGATTTGGGGAGCAGCTAACAACATTCATCACAGCTCACGGCCTGAATGAAGTTTAAAGAAACAGGAAAACAGATGCTTCTTATGGAATCAGAGAATGTGAGGGCTGGACAATCCCAGAAAATGAGGAACACCCATCCCATTTTCCAGATGACAAAACAGAGGTCCAGCAAGGTGAAATCCCTCACCCAAGTTGCACCCGTCTCTCCTCCCCACTACGTGGTTCATGAAAGCAGGACTCTTCCTGTCTTGATCACTGCTGAACCCCAAAAAGGGCCAGGCATCTAGCAGCTGCTCCAAAAATTTGGGTTGACTGTAGGAACAATGCTATTTCTTTCTTTCTCACTCTTATTCAGGATTGTGCCAAGAACTCCCCAGGTTGCAATGTAATTCGATAAATGTAAATATTAATTGAGTTTTGTTGTGATGAGGACTTAGGCTTTGAAGGTAACAGACTTGGTTCAGATCTTGGTTCTGCCACTCCATAGCTGTTTGACTTTGGGAAAATTACTAAACCTCTCTGAGATTATTTCCTCCTTTGTAAAGTGGGGATAAATCTATCTGAGCCAGCAGAGCACCTGCATGAGAGATGTGCACTAAATATTGGTCTTTCTCACTCTCCTACGCCATCTCTCTGTTCTTCCCAGAGAAGCTGCACAGAAGGATATAGTACCTTTTTTAAATAGTTAACTAATTATTTAATTAATTTGTTTTTGGCTGCGTTGGGTCTTCGTTGCTATGCGCAGGCTTTCTCTAGTTGCGGCAAGCGGGGGCTACTCTTTGTTGCAGTGCGCGGGTTCCTCATTGCGGTGGCTTCTCTTGCTGCGCTTGTTGTGGAGCACCGGTTCTAGGCGCGCGGGCTTCAGTAGTTGTGGTCTGCAGGCTCTGTAGTTGTGGCCCATGGGCTTAGCTGCTTCACGGCATGTGGGATCTTCCCTGACCAGGGCTCGAACCCATGTCCCCTACCTTGGCAGGCAGATTCTTCACCACTGCGCCACCAGGGAAGTCCGATATAGTACTTTTTAAAGAGGGGTTTGAATTTATTCCAGATTGTGTACATTTTTCTTGTAGAAAAGATTATTCCACTATAGAAACATAAACACGCAAAACCACTCCAAATGCAGTATTCTATGGTTTAGATATTATCAGTCACATTTTAGAAGTAATTGTGCAAATACCAAAGCACTAGGTACTGGGGCGTAAGAAGACTCAAATCTGGGGTGACCCCACCCCAATTTCAAGAGCAGTGTGTGCTTTTCAAATCCATGTTTCATCTGGTCTTTGTTTCTCATCCATCCTCTGTGTCTGCCTTTCTCAAGAAGGCTCAGATCCTCGGCTTTCACACCCTCCCGGCTGGCTGTGCCCCAGCTCCCGGCCTGGAACCTCTGCGTGCCTGGGTGTGCCTGCTCCCCCTGTGCATCACCAGCTTTGCCAGGGAGCTGCTGTATCGTGCACTGCTTGCTGTACCCAGAGTACCTGGACCCTTCTGGTACATGAAGTGCACCCTCCTCACCATGTGTGCAGCCCATCCCCTTACCTTATAGCCTGCCTCTAAGCCAGGCTTGGGGGTGACTACAGTGTGCATTCAGCTGTGTGAGGTGCTGGGATCAAAGTGAAGTTCCCAACTTTTGAAGTGGCAGGCTTGAGGGGCACACAGTGATTTAAAGTTGGGTCACCTGACTTAAAGGGGGGACTGATTGATTTAAAGCCAAGGCAGCTGACTTAAAGCCTGCGTCCCTCAGCTGCAGGACGAGACCAACTTTGGCGGTGCACGGGTTCGCTCCAAGCCAGCACTGCTGTTCAGGAAGAGATTCCAGTAGCGCCTTAGTGCAGGGGGACTTGGTCCGTTGTCTTGCCCCTGCCCTCAGAGGGGGGCCACCTGCTCTTCTGGAGAATCAGGGAGGGGGAAGTGCAGAGTCCCGGCTGGAGTTGCGGCACCGCTTGTCTGATGGCAGGGAAAGGGGGACAGGGCTGTGTGGTGTCCTGGGGCTGGACTCACCAGGTCGACTCAGCCTCTCAGCCTCCTAACCTCCCCCCCACACACACTCCACAAGAGTTTCCAATAATATGTAATTGCGCCTTAGGTTCTCGGTCTTCAAACTCATCCCCAGGCTCCCAGGTCCCTTGATTCAGCCAATTCCTCTGTGCTCTTTCTTCTATTAGATACAGTCCCAGAGGGAGGGGCTGGGGGATGGGACTGGAGGGATGCCGGCAGCACTGGCCTCAGATGACTAAAGAGATCCGGGGCCTGCGCTATCACACATGTGCGAGGACCCTTAAGGCGGAATCGAGGGGGCCAGTTAGAGGCAGTCCTTGCTGCCTCAAGTGAGTATGGATCACCGTCGGGTGGGGAGCACGCTGACCCCTGAGAAGTACTGTTAGGAGGATGTGTTCCTCCCTCGGCTTCAAGGACGTGGGTGGGCTTCAGGGCTCCAGTTCCCCTCCAGGCCTCCAGGTCCGACTGCACCGCAGCGGCCTTGCAGACCCGCCTTCCTGTCCCAGAACTTGCCAGGCTCCAGGAAGAATCCAGACAGCAGAGATGGTGCCTGCGGGCTCCAGCTTGAAAAGTGCTGTCCCTGGGGACCCAACAGTGGAGGGAGGAAGGGTGAAGGGAGTGGGGGGGTGGGGTCGGGAGGGGTGGCTGCCCTGGGAGACGTTGAGAGAGAAATATCGCCCTCCACACCCCCTGCCCCTGCAACTGACCCTGCAATTGATGCCATAGGATCTCAGGGCCTTTTTAGTCAGAGATGCCTCTGCTTCTTTACTCCTGTGTTCAAAACTATGCAAAACCAACTCTTCATCCTCTTGCTGCCTTGCCAGGACTTTTAAAGCACTGTTCTTTTGAAGCACTCGTTCCCTAAACTGCAGTTTGGAGCTGTCCCAGCTATTTAAAAGTGTTCTCCTTAAACTGAGACTAAATCCTACTCTTTTGGAAAAACGGCCTTCACTTCACTGGAGATCATCTTTTCTGCCCATTCCTTCCTTCTACTGCCCTCTTAAGAACCCCTGTGCTCAAAGAGCTTGGTGATTTATTTTTTGCTTGATGTCAAAAAGAAACCTTCCCCATGCACCCCAAAAAGCTTTCCTGGAACATAGGTGTTTCACAACCATGACAGTGTTTTGCAGTTAGTATACACTGGGTAGAGTGCCTAGCAATCCCTCCAAGAGCCAGAGGTGAGCAGACCTTTACCTATTTGATTGGATGCCCTTCAAGTTTAGGAAGGTCCCATTCTTATGACCCAGCAGGTAAGACAGAGCCCTGGATGGCTGTGGCTGTGATTAGATAACTTCTGATGATTTTATTTCCCTTACTGAGCTGCTGCTTCTAGGTTAAATTCGTTTTATTACCTGTCCATTTTTAAAGAAAGGCTGACAAAGTCACTGTAATAGGTCAGGAGTCTGAACTCAGGGTTGGTCAAAGGTACTCACAGGGAGGAAGGTGGATAAAAATAGGTGGGTAAAATAGGAGGGTTGGCAAGTACAGCCAGGACACCCGTGTTCATCATGCATACTAATAAAGGCCAGAATCTCCTCATTTATCTCTGGTGGGAAGTTCTGATGGTTTCACAGGATCAAACTCAAATCATAATCAAACTAGGGGATTTCCCTGAGCATAAAAGGAAGTATCCGTCCCTAGCAGGAGTCGCTGCCGAGGAATAAAGACGTAGATGTAGAGAACGGACCTGAGGACACAGGGAGGGGGAAGGGTATGCTGGGATGAAATGAGAGAGTGGCATGGACATATATACACTACCAAAGGTGAAATAGATAGCTATTGGGAAGCAGCTGCATATAGCACAGGGAGATCAGCTCAGTGCTTTGTGACCACCTAGAGGGGTGGGATAGGGAAGGTGGGAGGGAGACACAAGAGGGAGAGGATATGGGGATATATGTATACGAATAGTTGATTCACTTTGTTATACAGCAGAAGCTAACACAACAAGGTAAAGCAATTATACTCCAATAAAGATGTTAACAACAACAACAACAAAAAAACCCCCAAAATCTAAGTCAATCAAGCCAACGGAGACAATGTATGTGTTTACAGTTCAAGAAATCCACAAGGGAATCCTTTATTCTCTAGGCAATGAATGGTCCATTCGAAAAGGAAAAAACTTTCTAAAATGTTGTCTTTCCATTTATTGTTCAGAACATCATTTTTATACCTCTGCATTTCTTACTATTCAAAGCCAAGTCACGTGAGTTACAGGGAAGCAGCTGATGGATTTAAAGTTGGGTCACTTGATTTAAAAACCAGTGGCAGTTGATTGATTTAAATCCCGGTCATATGACATGAGGAGGGGGCGCTAAAAACTGCTTTTTCATCTCTGGCTCAGAATATCATATTTACCTTGGTTTTTCTTATGATTTAGAAAACTTGAGCTGTCTCTCCTTGGAATCATCAGGAGAAAAATACAGTATTTCAGGTTCATTCTTGAAACCAACTTCTCACGGCTAAGGTGTATTGGCTAAAAGATCTTCCTTCTTCAAGAGATTCCAAACCTCTGTAAGACACTTCATTGTAATTGGAGAAAAAAGAAGAATGAATTCAGGCCAGCAGCTGCAAGAGGCCAAGGCAGCCCCCAGGACTAGGGAAGGAGGAGGAGGAAGGGTTGAGAGTTGCCATTAGAGCAGACAACCTCCAGAGGGCGCTGAAGCACCGGCAGAGCCCACCTGCCACTCCCAGTTTGGCACTCCAGGGTCAGATTTGGGTTTGGAGATGGGGTTGCTGTAACCCCAAGGAGGTGAGCAGAGAGGAGGAGTTGATTACCGGTCTCCTCTGACTCTCTGACCCAAATTGCCTGGCTTCACAGGGGGGACAGGGTTTTGCTTTCAGCAAACTGATGGGCCACTTCCAGGCTGGTCGGGTTGCCCAGTGGCCCGACAGCCTGACAGGCTGACTGCGGTGTGACTGCCCTTTGTTTCTCCAGAATCTGTGCATCAGGAGGTGCATGGGTGCGGGAGCCCATCCACCGCCCCTCCCCCCAAGGGGGATAGCACCTTCCCTGGCTGTACCCTATGATCACCAGGTACTTGAAATGAATGCAAGTTTTTTGACTTCAAGGAAAAGCTCACATAACCGTTTCTTCCTCATAATGTGTGGGATTTACCATAATGGAAGGACATTAGAAAGAACAGGTAGAAAACTCACCTGTTGGTCTCCATGTAGGAGTTTATTTTGCATGAATCCCTCCTACGTGAGTAGATAGCAGAGGTTTATTTTTGTTCCCGTGTGTGTAGTTGTGGCAGAGGATGTAGGTATGGTGATTTGAAGCCCTCAAAGAAATATTCTCAGAACTCTCAAGATTTCTCTTGATCGGAACCCAAAGAGACCTGGAAAAGGAGGAAAAGAAAAGGAGGAGGGAGAACGAATGACTGTTT